>NC_053028.1:615053425-615233340 GCF_003073215.2 Triticum urartu
CAGAAAAATCGAGAGACCTGCAAAAATTTCATACAAATACTTCATAGAAGCTCCACATCCATTGTATTAATTCCGAACTCAACTCCATAACGGATCCGATCTGTTTGCAATCCAAGAACAGTAGCTTCACTCGTAATCGCTGAGCAGGGCGGCTTGAAGTAGAAACGGTTCCAGAGCGGTTTGGCACACCGGGCGGTTTGAAGAGAAAACGGCGAGGTCGGGCCGCAACGGCAGTTTAGGCACGCCGGCGAGGGCGGCTCAAAAAACGGGCCGCGGTTCAACCAAGCGAGGGCGGCTCAACGGCTCGGCGATCGGCGGTTTGACATAGCAGCGACCCCTTGAGCGGTAGGAGCGATGAGACGACTCGAGGTTGGCGAGGTGGCTTCGGCGAAGCGGAAACTGCGAAGCAGGGCGGTTTGTGGCATGTCTTGAATGGCGAGTGAAGCCATCAGGGGCGGCTGGACATTTCGAAGCCGTACCCGTGGCCGCGGGCTATCAGCGGCGGCCCAACGTGCGTTCACGACGGCGAGTTGAAAACAGAAGGAGGTCGTGGCTAGTTCAGCGCAAGCGCGCGGCCGGAGGAGGTGATGGCGGTTTAAGGCAGACGCCACAACAGCAGTGATTGAGGCCGGGGCCAGCGAGTCACCATGGCGGCTTTGGCGCGGTCTTGGGTGGCGGTTTGACCAGCTCGTGTAGCTCGGAGGTGGGTCGTACGGCCTCGCTAGAGGCGGAACAACGGCTCAAAGGTGGTGAGTGTGGTTCACGGGCGCCGCGACCCGGCAAGTGGTTCACGGGCGGCTTGGAAGAAACGGAGACGACGCAGCAGGGCGAGGCTGGCGGCTCGGAATCGCGACAGATGCGGACAACCAGAACAAGCCATGGCGGGTCTCGGTGGCTGCGGCGACTCAGACGCAGCCAGCTTCATGAGGCGATGGCGGCCCATGAGGCCACGGCGACCCACGAGGCGACAGCGGTGGCTGTTCTCCGCAGTGGGAACCTGGCGTTTTGAAGTGGCGACTTGGAGGCAGAGGATCTCCAGCGCGTGGACAGCTCAGCGGAGGAGACGGACACGACACATGGCTCGGAGGCAGCTTGAGGCCAGTAACGCGGAGCCATGGTGACGGGCCTCGGTCGATGCGAGACGGAGTCCAGGTGCGGGCAGGTCAACGTCAGCTGAAGGTGACCCGGCGGCACGGCGGTTCATATGGCGGCAGTTTGCCGCAAAGGCCGCACAAGGTAGGGGCGAATCTTGGCAGCAGCTTGCAGTGTAGGTAGCGACAACAACAGGAGGAGGTGAGGCGCGACCGAACCTGCGGCGGGTTGGAGAGGCGCAGCTGCGGGACGGTGATGACGACTTGGAACAGATACACGCGAGGAGGGTCGGATTAGCGAGTTTTCTCTTTCTCCGGGTCATGGACTAGCAGTAAAACGGCGGTTTGGGTGATGCAGGTCAGCGGGGCAACTCGAGGAAGTTGAAAGTGAGGCCAAGGTGACCTGGCCAGGCGGCTTGCTGGCGAAGGAACGGCGTGCCGGCCATGGCCGAAACACGGCCGCGGGGGCGAAACAAGCCAGACCGGTCGGTTTGTTGGAAACAAGCCAGACCGGCAGCACCATCTTGACTCGAATTTCTTGATCCCAGCAAGCCGTGTTTCGGACAAGAAGACCGGGGGCGAAACAAGCCAGACCGGCAGCACCATCTTGACTCGAATTTCTTGATCCTATCAAGCCGTGTCCAATTTCAGAAGCAAGTGCTGACACAAGTCATTGGAGGCGGCGATGATTTTAAGACTCGGCGTCAGAGGCGCCGGCTTGAGACGCCAACGATGGGTGCAGGCGGAGGAGGCCGGAGATATAGGCGGGCGGGCCGCGGAGAACCGGTGAGGCAGCTTGCGGGCGGCATCCAATTTTAGCGGCAGCTTGAAAGCCGCAGAAGCGGCCCGCGGAGGCTGGGCGGCTCATAGGTGCAACGGAGGAGACTCGGCGCGGTCGGGTAGGGGCGGCGGTGACTATGACCGAATACAGGAAACAGCCAGTACATGCACGAGGAAACCAGCAAAAGCAGGACAGTTTGCCGAGGCTAAAGCTCGCTGGGCGGTTTGATGGCTGCCGCGGGGAAAATCCATAGCGGTGGCCCTCCACAGGTGAACTGGCAACAGTGAGGCGGAGGCGATCCAACACCATGACAAGGGGCACGCGCCCGGCGAGGAGAATTGAAAAGGCCAAGGCGGCTCACCCGCGGTGGCTTCAGACCAACTTGGAGCAGAAACAGGTGAAAGTAGGTTGAGGCAGTGGCTCGTGGATAGCAGCTCTCAACCCGGCTAGGACGGTTTAGAGCCGCACGAGCGAGGTCCGTGATGGCTCGACGCGAAGCCCGGTGGTCAACTAGGCGGGTCAACGGCAGAGTCCGAGTCTTCGAATAATTCGCTTCCGGGTCATCGTTAGGTTCGACGAAATTTCGTAGCAGACCCGGTTGTTGAATCCTGGCAATTTGCAGCAACCAACGAATCGTAGTCCTAATTTTCTTAAACCCAAATCTCACAGATTACAAATCTTCACCAATGGAACTTGAAGTTGATGCAGATCCTTCCAAACAGGCTTTTCTTCATTCAGAAAAAATCACAAACTTCTTAATCCCTGGGACAGATCCCTTCAAGAACTCAACACCACTATGCGCAGGCCCCACGGTGGGCGCCAACTGTCGTGGAAACGTCACGGCAGATGTCCTAGTGTGAGGACTTAGTCGTGAGGCCAACGCATCTATGCAGTAGCTTGAAGGGGTTGATCAGAATCAAGAAACGCAACATGCAAGATGAAGATTTAGACAGCTTCAGGCCCCGGGAAATATCATCCGGTAACAATCCTACATGTTGTTTGTGGCTAGGTCTCATTATCATCATGAGGGAGTCGCCATAACTCCGGCTCTCCTAGTTGTGTCTAGACTTAATGATTATTCAACCTGTCCCCCTTGGGTTGCCCTGCCCCTCCTTATATATGTTGAAGGGGTGGGTTACATGTAAAGTCCAACTCGGACTTAAGACTTAACTATTCTGTCTTCTCTCCATGGGCTTCTCTCTATGGGCTTTCTTTAACGTTTCGGGCTTCTTTAACTATTAACCTACAATCTGGCTTACCATCTGGCTTAACTGTCCGGCTTAACTGTCTGGCTTAACTGTCCGGCTTAACTATCCGACTTAACTGTCTGACTTAAATGTCTGCTTAACCTTCTGGCTCATATGACTGTGCCTGCCGGTTTACATGACTGTGTCTACCGGGTTACATGACTGTGTCTACCGGGTTACATGACTATGTCTGCCGGGTTACATGAATGTGTCTGTCGGCTTATAGTCTGCCGGGTTACCAATGAAAACATCAACTCTTAGTCGGGTCATATCTTCGGCCGGGTCCCGCGGGGTATATCCCCGACAGAATTACTCACGCACGGCGGTGAGCATCATGAAATTGGTGATGGAGGATGGTTGATGATGATAATGGCGACGGATTCCCCTCTCCGGAGCCCCGAACGGACTCCGGATCAGCCCTCCCGAGAGGTTTTAGGGCTTGACGGCGGCTTCGTATCATAAAACGCGATGAATCCTTCTCTGTGATTTTTTTCTCCCCGAAAACAAATATATAGAGTTGGGGTTGAGGTCGGAGGAGCTCCAGGGGGCCCACAAGGTAGGGGGCACGCCCAGGGGGGCAGGCGCGCCCCCACCCTCGTGGCTAGGTTGTGGCCCCCCTGGTATTCATCTTTTGCAAGGATTTTGTATTATTTCCAAAAAGACGTTCCGTGAAGTTTCAGGTTATTCCGAGAACTTTTGTTTCTGCACATAAATAACACCATGGCAATTCTGCTGAAAACAGCGTCAGTCTGGGTTAGTTCCATTCAAATCATACAAGTTAGAGTTCAAAACAAGGGCAAAAGTGTTTGGAAAAGTAGATACAACAAAGACGTATCAACTCCCCCAAGCTTAAACCTTTGCTTGTCCTCAAGCAATTCAGTTGATAAACTGAAAGTGATAAAGAAAAACTTTTACAAACTCTGTTTGCTCTTGTTGCTGTAAATATGTAAAGCCAACATTCAAGTTTTCAGCAAAGATTATAAACTAACCATATTCACAATAATGCTTAGGTCTCATGTTTACTCATATCAATGGCATAATCAACTAGCGAGTAATAATAATAAATCTCGGATGACAACACTTTCTCAAAACAATCATAATATGATATAATAAGATGGTATCTCGCTAGCCCTTTCTAAGACCGCAAAGCATAAATGCAGAGCACCTTTAAAGAGACTGACTAGACATTGTAATTCATGGTAAAAGAGATCCAGTCAAGTCATACTCAATGTAAACTAACAGTAATGAATGCAAATGACATCAGTGCTCTCCAATAGGTGCTTTTTAATAAGAGGATGATGACTCAACATGAAAGTAAATAGATAGTCCCTTCGCATAGGGAAGCAGGGATTTGTAGAGGTGCCAGAGCTCAGTTTTGAAATAGAGATGAATAATATTTTTAGCGGTATACTTTCATTGTCAACATAACAACCAAGATATGGCGATATCTTCCATGCTACACACATTATAGGTGGTTCCCAAACTGAATGGTAAAGTTTATACTCCCCCTCCACCAACAAGCATCAATCCATGGCTTGCTCGAAACAACGAGTGCCTCCAACTAACAAGAGTCCCAAGGGGAGTTTTGTTTGCAATTATTTTGATTTTATTTGCATAAAGCATGGGACTGGGCATCCAAGTGACCAGCCATTTTCTCGTGAGTGAGGAGCGGAGTCCACTCCTCTTGAGAATAACCCGCCTAACATGGAAGATACAGACAACCCTAGTTCATACATGAGCTATTCGAGCATACAAAACAGGATATTTATTTGAAGGTTTAGATTTTGGCACATACAAATTTACTTGGAACGGCAGGTAAATACCGTATATAGGTATGTATGGTGGACTCATATGGAATAACTTTGGGGTTTATGGGATCAGATGCACAAGCAGTACTCCCGCTTAGTATAGGTGAAGGCTAGAAAAATACTGGAAAGCGACCAGCTAGAGAATGACAACAGTCATGAACATGGATTAAAATTAATCAACACCGAATGCAAGCATGAGTAGGATATAATGCACCATGAACATAAATATCATAGAGGCTATGTTGATTTTGTTTCAACTACATGCATGAACATGTGCCAAGTCAAGCCACTCGAATCGTTCAAAAGAGGATACCACCCTATCATACCACATCACAACCATTTTAATAGCATGTTGGCACACAAGGTAAACCATTATAAGCTCCTAGCTAATTAAGCATGGCATAAGAAACTATGATCTCTAGTTGTCATTGCAAACATGTTTATTCATAATAGGCTGAATCAGGAACAATGAACTAATCATATTTACAAAAACAAAGAGGTCAAGTTCATACCAGCTTTTGTCATCTCAGTCAGTCCATCATATATCGTCATAATTGCCTTTCACTTGCACGACCGAACGATGTGGATAATAATAATAGTGCACGTGCATTGGACTAAGCTGGAATCTGCAAGCATTCAATAAACAGGAGAAGACAAGGCAATATGGGCTCTTTTGTCAGATCAATAATAATGCATATAAGAGCCACTTCAAGAATTTAATCATGGTCTTCTCCTATCAACCCCCAAAGAAAAGAAAAGAAATAAAACTATTTACACGGGAAAGCTCCCAACAAGCAAAAGAAGAACATGAAATCTTTTTGGGTTTTCTTTTTAATTACTACTACAAGCGCGGAAATTAAAACTAGCTAAAAGCTACAACTAATTTTTTTTTGGTTTTTCTTAAGGTTTATTAAGCACACAAGAATAAAGTATAAAAAGGAAAATAAACTAGCATGGATATACAATGAAAAAGTATGAGCACCGACATCTAACAATGAGTGTGTGAACATAAATGTAATGTCGGTGAGAAATACGTACTCCCCCAAGCTTAGGCTTTTGTCCTAAGTTGGTCTATGGCCACGGCTGGCCTGGCGGATATCCATAGTAATAGTTGGGGTCGTACTGCGATGCGGCAGCTATTTCCTCCTGAGCTGCAGTGTGGCGGCGAGCTGCCTCCGCCCTCCTCTCGTACTCATCTGCCTCCTCTCTGGTAATAAAATGTCTTCGTTTTGCCTGATAATCAAAGAAGGCAGGAGCAGGGAGAGTAATACGGATAGCACAACGTCTATCAAAGATTAGGCGATACTGGAGAGGTGATTCATTCCTCTCGACAAACTGGTGGTGAACAGTGTCGGTGTCAAAACCGGCGGATCTCGGGTAGGGGGTCCTGAACTGTGCGTCTAGGCCAGATGGTAACAGGAGACAGGGGACACAATGTTTTACCCAGGTTCGGGCCCTCTTGATGGAGGTAAAACCCTACGTCCTGCTTGATTAATATTGATGATATGGGTAGTACAAGAGTAGATCTACCACGAGATCAGAGAGGCTAAACCCTAGAAGCTAGCCTATGGTATGATTGTTGTCCGTCCTATGGACTAAAACCCTCTGGTTTATATAGACACTAGAGAGGGCTAGGGTTACACAGAATCGGTTACAATGGGAGGAGATCTACGTATCCGTATTGCCAAGCTTGCCTTCCACGCCAAGGAAAGTCCCATCCGGACACGGGACGAAGTCTTCAATCTTGTATCTTCATAGTCCAAGAGTCCGGACAAAGGTTATAGTCCGGCTATCCGGACACCCCCTAATCCAGGACTCCCTCAGTAACCCCTGAACCAGGCTTCAATGACGACGAGTCCGGCGCGCAGATTGTCTTCGACATTGCAAGGTGGGTTCCTCCTCTGAATACTTCATAGAAGATTTTGAACATGAGGATAGTGTCCGGCTCTGCAAAATAAGTTCCACATACTGCCATAGAGAGAATAATATTTACACAAATTTAATATGCTGACGTATTCCATAGCGTGTCATCACGCCACAGCCAAGCCTTTATTTGAACCGTTTTTACTGTCCCACCTCAGCGTGTTCTGCGAGGCGGTTTCCTTGGCACGTCTTGTCGAAGCAGAGATCGTGTCCCCTTATCCCGGGATTCTCATCAATATGGGCGTGGGTAACCCAACCGCGCCATTGATTACGGCGCTTGGGAGATAAGCAAGTTTTACCAGGCTGGTGGGGACGCATAGTTTCGTCCGCCCATATAAGGGGATAAGGATCCGCCTTTCCATCCACGCCTTCTTTCTCCTTTGCTCATCCATTTTCGCGCACTCAAGCTCGAGCGCCCAAGTCCGCATTCCCCACCTCAATCTTCTCCAGCCATGTCCGGAGCAGGAGGCAAGTAGATGGTCTCCTCCGTTACGGAGGGACACATCAAGAAGCTGAGGAAAGCCAGATACTTGTCTGACGACATCGCGCACCGGCTCCCAGACGAGGGGCAGCTCATCCCCACCCCAAGGCCCCATGAGAGGGTGGTGTTCCTCACCCATTTCCTCCACGGACTAGGCTTCCCTCTCCACCCATTTGTCCGGGGACTCATATTCTACTATGGCCTGTACTTCCACGATCTGGCCCCGAACTTCATCCTCAACATCTCGGCGTTCATCGTCGTGTGCGAGGCCTTCCTCTGCATCCAGCCCCACTTCGGCCTATGGCTAAAGACCTTCAATGTCAAGCCGAAGGTAGTGGGCGGCCGCCAGGCGGAGTGCGGAGGTGCCATGGTGGGCAAGATGCCCAATGTCCTATGGATCGAGGGCTCCTTCGTGGAGACCATAAAGCATTGGCAATCAGGATGGTTCTACATCACCGAGCCGCGTGACCCTGAATGGATCGCAGCCCCCGAGTTCCGATCCGGAATCCCTACGCAGCTCACCTCCTGGAAAGAGAAGGGCCTGCCGTGGGGTAAAAAAGGAGAGCTGACCGGACTCCAAACATGCGTCCAAAACCTGGTGATCAAGAAGCTCAAACTTGTTAACGTAGTCCAGGTCATGCTCATCCATCGGATCCTCCCATGCCAACAACGGGATTTCAGCTTGTGGGAGTTCAACCCGGCCCAGCACCGAACTCTGAGCAGGCTCTTCGACACAACGTACGAAGATGCCTGGAAGGTGCTATTCAAGGGCGCCGAGGCTCCCGCATCCACTATCGAGGATCGCGGATTCAGGGCGCAGCGTTAAGCCAACACGGTAAGCTGTTTTTACCTCTTACAGGATATTTGTCTTTCATAGTTTGACTCTATGCGGGATCTAAGCCCCCATGCCTTTGACAGGACTGGCAGAGGACGGCTGAACAGATCAACTATCCGGCTCCTTTGCCCGAAGACCCAGCGGACGCCCGCTTGGCGGAGCTGCTGGTTCCGGCACCTTACGTGGTGCCGGAGAGGAAGGCCAAGAAGAAGGCCACGGGAACCCGGAAGAGTTCCCGGCGCCCCTTGGAGTCGGACTCATCGTCCGATGACTCCGAGGCACACTCCTCCCACGAAGACGAGGAGGAGGAAAGAGAGGTTTCTTCCCCAGCAGGGGGAGAAAAGAAAAGGAAGGTCGCCCCAACTGGGGAGGCCGGAGGGTCGAAGAAAGGGAGGACCCTCCCTACGGACTACTCCACCAACGCCGACGACGGCGAAGAGGAGTGGCCGCTCAGGGCCAAGCCCCTGGCATAATCGTAAGTATTCGGATACCTGAGTGACTCATGGCGTTCCTTTATTGCACAGCTTCTCCTGACGCCGAATATAATTATTTAGTCCGCCCAAAGCTCGGCTCGATGTGTCATTGAGCGGCTCCCTGGATTCGTCGGATGTGAATAGTTTTTCACTTCCGACCGCTACCTTCCCCCGCCCTACAGACGACGCCGAGGTGCTGTCCCAAGAGGTTCCAAGCCAGGAGGAGGTGGTCCTAGAGGCGCCGCAAGGCGACCTCCCGGACTCCAGGCGTAAAGGGAAAAAACCCCCAAGGGCTCCAAGTCCGGCCCTGGGCCGGACACTGCACCGGAACCTTCAATGGTTCCGGAGTCCGGCAGGCGGCCCCTAGTAAGAAGGGCAAGCCTACGAAGCCGGTGACCTCCGTCCAACCGGAGGCACCGGATAATTTGCTAGAGGTGCTTAACGGCGCCTCCATCAATGAGGAGCACCGCACTATTATGAATGCGGTGATCCAGAAGGTTCAGTCCGCCAAAAGCGGGCTGACTGAAGCCTGTGCCAGCCTGCTAACAGGCTTTGAGGTATGTGAAAATATTACCGCATAGACAGTAGCCCCTGATGCTCTGTTTGGTGTTCGGAAAGAAAAGCCGAATAGAGGATCTAACAACATTCGCAGGAGTCTAACATAATTAAGTCAATATGCGTATGCAGGCTTCGCTGCTAGCATCTGCCGCACTGACTGCAGAGGTGGATGCGTTGAAGCAGAGCCTCGAGCAGTCCGAGCAAGAGCTCGGCCTTGCTAAAAAGGAGCTCGAGGAAAAAGAAGATAAGTAATACCTTGTGGAGTATATTTAAAAAGATGCAGTTGCAAAAAATGACAGGATCGCTATTGGTGTCCTAGGGGCCACGACTGAGGTGGCGACCCTTAAGCAAGCGCTTTCCAAGGCTGAAAAGAAGGCGGCCACGGAGCGCACCAAGCGGGAGAAACATGAGGCGTGGGTTGGCGAGGTGCAGCAAGAGCTCCAGGCTCTCATGAAAAAACATGAGAGTTTGGAGCTTGACTCAAAGACGCGAGAGTCCGAGCTCGCGGCGGCTCTTGAAAGCGCCAACTCTGCCAAGGCTGAAGCCCAGAAAGCCCTCCACGAAGTTGAGGCAATGAAGAATATAGCGGCAGGTAAGGCATTATTTATGCAAAGCAAGTACGTGAAAGTGAATTACTTGTTACTTACCCGAATCCGGAGCTCTCCAGGAGCATTCGCAGATTTGCCCCGTAGCATGTCAGATGCCGCCGCCTTCTACCGGGCCGAGGAGGGCAGCTCGACGGAGAAGGTGTTCTGGTCTCAGTATGCTGAGGCCGGGCACTCGGTGCCCTTGAGCGACCAGCCGAAGCAACTCGAGCTCCATAAGGTGGCTGAACTGGCCATGAAGGGCCTTATAGTTCGGTTGTGGCCTGGAGAGGCCCTGCCTAGGAGCTACTTCGGGCTGGTGAGGCGGCTGGTGGATGCCTGTCCATCGGTTGAAGTCATCAAGCACTCCGTCTGCATCGAAGGTGCCCGTAGGGCGCTTGCCCGTGCTAAAGTGCACTGGGGCAAGATGGATGCGAAGAAGCTTGTGAAGGACGGGCCACCGCAGGGCAAGGAGCATCGCCACCCCGAGATGTATTATGAGGGCGTCCTGAAGGGCGCCCGCCTTGTGGCGGCCGAATGTTCCAAAGATGTAATATTTGAGTGAACTTGTTCGTTTTATCCTGTGCGCTGAAAACTTGTTCATATGCGCTATGCAACGCTTGTTTTAATTTAAAATATTACCTTCTATGCGGCCGTTTATCGAGTTTGAGAGATGGTGAGTCGTCGGCTTCTGCCCCCATGCCACGAGTGCTGGGGTGTTCGGGATAAACCTGAGCACTCTTTTTCCCATTCTTGGGTCCTTCGAGGGAGGTGCTCAGCACAATGAACAAGGCAATTGGACTATAATGCGTTATCACTCTCACTTAGCCAGATAATTCTATAATTTTAAATTTCGGCGAAGCCCCTAGTGTTTGGAAGACCAAGTTCGGGGCGCTATACACGCCTAGGCCAGACAAAGCCAACTCCTCGCTCTAAGCGGCATAAGTGTTTAGGGACTCGAAACCTCCCAAACAGCGACCAGCTCTCGCCCTATCATGACAGTCAGTTTTAGCTTTCTCTACTGAGGTGCTTAGCCCAGCTCAACCGGGGCACAATCGTAGTAGTTCTCCCACCGCTACCTTAGCCGATATAGCGGAATGTAAGGTACCAAAACATGGGAGCCGGGCAAACCCAACTATTGACCAAAGACATGATTCAGAGCTAATGCATATAATGCTATAAGTTCGGAGGGCCGCACTTTTTGAAAGTGTTCAGACTTCTCACGCCGTATTATGGGGTGCTTGAGCCCCTGGCGTATGGACCGTACCAAAGTGTACGGGTGCTAAATGTGATAACTAAACATATGTATTGAAAAAGAAATGAATAAAGAATGCAATAATAAGCTGAAGCTAAGCATTGTTTATTTTAAAAGGCTGCTGTGAAAGCAGAACGATACAAATAGTGCGATAAGCAAGAGATGGGACTATTTGACATGTCCCCCTCCAGGGGCGAGCTGCGAGACGGTATGTAAGACAGGTATTTTGCTCATTATAGAGACCACCTGGGAATTCGACGTAGCTTTCTGCCTCCTTGGTTGTTGCATCATGTGTTCGGTAGTTGTGTTGCCGGACAGGCCTTCCGAAGAGTGGAGTCCTGAAAGTAGGAAATAATGACAAAATCGGGAGCCCCTAGTGCGGTTGAGCCACATTTTTGGGCGTGCCGTGGTCGTGCCCCTCCCCCTGTGCCCATGGTATTTTCAGAGCGTAGTTATGTATGCGTAGTACTGATTTCGCAGTTTCGCGAGGGCTGGAGTTGGGGCCGTATTGCTACGCGTGCTCGGAACGTGCCAGGCGGTCTTGTTGTAGGTTACTCTAGGCGCGCTTCACGGTGTCCGGACATTTAATAGCCGAACTGGAGAATTCCCATGAGAGGCTGCTTTGTACTTCTGCTGCGAGGGCCGCCGTGTGCTCCTTCGTTCGGAGAGAGCGTTCGGTGTTTCCATTGACCGTAATGACTCCTCGAGGGCCTGGCATCTTGAGCTTGAGATATGCGTAGTGCGGCACCGCATTGAACTTTGCAAATGCGGTTCGTCCGAGCAGTGCGTGATAGCCACTGCGGAACGGGACTATGTCGAAAATTAACTCCTCCCTTCGGAAATTATCCGGGGATCCGAAGACCACTTCAAGTGTAACTGAGCCTGTACAGTTGGCCTCTACACCTGGTATGACGCCTTTAAAGGTCGTTTTTGTGGGTTTAATCCTTGAGGGACCTATGCCCATTTTACGCACTGTATCCTGATAAAGCAGGTTCAGGCTGCTGCCGCCGTCCATGAGGACTCTAGTGAGGTGAAATCTGTCAATGATTAGGTCTAGAACCAATGCGGCGAATCCGCCATGGTGGATACTAGTGGGGTGGTCCCTTCGATCAAAAGTGATCGGGCAGGAGGACCATGGGTTGAACTTTGGGGCGACTGGCTCCAACGCGTATACATCCCTGAGTGCATGCTTCCACTCCCTTTTGGGGATGTGGGTTGCGTATATCATGTTCACTCCGTACTTGTGGGGGGAAGCCCTTCTGTCCGCTATTGTTCGGCGACCGAGGCTCTTCATCCTCGTCACTGTGCAGCCCCTTGTCTCTATTTTCGGCATTTAACTTGTCGGCCTGCTTGAACACCCAACAATACATGTTGGTGTGATTGGCTAGTTTTTCGGGGGTGCCATGTATCTGGCACGAGCGATCGAGTATACGGTCCAAACTGGAGTGTTCCTCTTAAATGGCTTTTTCCGCTGACCGGGCTTAGAGCCTCTGAATCCGGCATTAACTGTCGTATCTTCAGCATTGTCACTGTTAATGCGGCGCTTGTGCTTGTTGCGACGCGACCTACCATTGCTGTCCTTGGTATCCGAATTACCAGGGCTCTTGGTCATGTTATTGCTATGAGCCAGCCAGCTGTCTTCTCCCGCACAAAAGCGGGTCATGAGTGTCGTGAGGGCTGCCATAGATTTCGGCTTTTCCTGTCCAAGGTGTCGGGCAAGCCACTCGTCACGGATGTTATGCTTGAAGGCTACTAGGGCCTCTGCGTCCGGACAGTCGACGATTTGATTTTTCTTGGTTAGGAACCGCGTCCAGAATTGTCTGGCAGATTCTTCTGGCTGCTGAATTATGTGGCTCAGGTCATCGGCGTCTGGTGGTCGCACATAAGTGCCCTGGAAATTGTCGAGGAATGCGGCTTCCAGGTCCTCCCAACAACCAATTGATTCTTCTGGTAGGCTGTTAAGCCAATGTCGAGCTGGTCCTTGAAGCTTGAGCGGGAGGTATTTGATGGCGTGTAGATCATCGCCACGGGCCATGTGGATATGAAGGAGATAGTCCTCGATCCATACCGCAGGATCTGTTGTGCCATCGTATGATTCAATGTTTACGGGTTTGAAACCCTGTGGGATTTGATGATCCATTACTTCATCTGTGAAGCATAGTGGGTGTGCGGCGCCTCTGTACTGGGCTATATCACGATGTAGCTCAAATGGGCTTTGTCTGCTATGTTCGGCCCGGCCGGATTTACTGTATCCGGCATGACGGTTATCGTCTCGTGTCGTGGGGCGCCCGCGCGATCCGTAGGACGATCTTGTTTGCCTTGCCCTGTCTTCCAACATATCTCGCAGGTCTAGCGCGTTTCCCTGTACCTTGGTATTTTTTGAGCGACGCCAGGGTGCGGCTTGAGTGGAGGGCCGGGAGGACTCTTGATACGTCTCCAACGTATCTATAATTTTTGATTGCTCCATGCTATATTATCTACTGTTTTGGACTATATTGGGCTTTATTTTCCACTTTTATATTATTTTTGGGACTAACCTATTAACGAGAGGCCCAGCCCAGAATTGCTGTTTTTTTGCCTATTTCAGTGTTTCGAAGAAACAGAATATCAAACGGAGTCCAAATAGAAAAATCCTTTTTGGAAAATCCCAGGAGACTTGGACCCTACTCCAAGAAGTACCGGAGGCGGTCACGAGGGTAGGGGGCGCCCGCCCCCCCTACAGGGCGCGCCCCTTGCCTCGTGGGCCCCTCGGTGCTCCACCGACGTACTCCTTCCTCCTATATATACCCACGTACCCCCAAACGATCAGAACAGGAGCCAAAAACCTAATTCCACCGCCGCAACTTTCTGTATCCATGAGATCCTATCTTGGGGCCTGTTCCGGAGCTCCGCCGGAGAGGGCCGTCATGACGGAGGGCTTCTACATCATCATAGCCTCTCCGATGAAGTGTGAGTAGTTTACCTCAGACCTTCGGGTCCATAGTTAGTAGCTAGATGGCTTCTTCTCTCTTTTTGGATCTCAATACAATGTTCTCCCCCTCTCTTGTGGAGATCTATTCGATGTAATCTTCTTCTTTTGCGGTGTGTTTGTTGAGGCCGATGAATTGTGGCTTTATGATCAAGTCTATCTATGAACAATATTTGAATCTTCTCCGAATTCTTTTATGTATGATTGGTTATCTTTGCAAGTCTCTTTGAATTATCTATTTGGTTTGGCCAACTAGATTGGTAGTTCTTTCCATGGGAGAAGTGCTTAGCTTTGGGTTCGATCTTGCGGTGTTCTTACCCAGTGACAGAAGGGGCAGCAAGACACATATTGTGTCATTGCCATCAAGGATAACAAGATGGGGTTTATTTCATATTGCATGAATTTATCTCTCTACATCATGTCATCTTGCTTAAAGCGTTACTCTGTTTTTAACTTAATACTCTAGATGCATGCTGGATAGCGGTCGATGAGTGGAGTAATAGTAGTAGATGCAGAATCATTTCGATCTACTTGTCACGGACGTGATGCCTATATACATGATCATGCCTAGATATTATCATAACTATGCTCAATTCTGTCAATTTCTCAACAGTAATTTGTTCACCCATCGTAGAAAACTTATGCTCTCGAGAGAAACCACTAGTGAAACCTATGGCCCCCGGGTCTATTCTCATCATATCAATCTCCATCACTTTAATCTTGCTTTGCTTTTTTTACTTTGCTTTTACTTTTTACTTTGCATCTTTATATCAAAAATACCAAAAATATTCTATCTATCAGATCTCACTCTCGTAAGTGACCGTGAAGGACTTGACAACCCCTAATCGCGTTGGTTGCGGGTAGCTATCGCTTTGTGCAGGTACGAGGGACTTGAGCGTGGGCTCCTACTGGATTGATACCTTGGTTCTCAAAAACCGAGGGAAATACTTACGCTACTCTGTTGCATCATCCCTTCCTCTTTGGGGAAAACCAACGCAAGCTCAAGACATAGCAAGAAGGATTTCTGGCGCCGTTGCCGGGGAGTCTACGCAAAAAGGCAACATACCAAGTACCCATCACAATCCCTATCTCTCGCATTACATTATTTTCCATTTGCCTCTCGTTTTCCTCTCCCCCACTTCACCCTTGCCGTTTTATTCGCCCTCTCTTTCTCCTTCCCCTTCTCCTTCTCCATTTTCCTTTTTCTCGCTTGTCTTGTCATCATGGCTAGTCTTATATCTTCTCCCTTATCTCTCGAGAACGAAGTTCTAAATTTTAAACAAAGGGAGGGAGAAAATCTGAAAGACGCTTGGTATAGAATTTGCAATGCTCAAAACAGAGCTACCAGGAAGCAATCTACTTCAGTTCTTCTTCGTAATTTTTATGTGGGTGCTAGTCCTTGGTATAGATATATCCTTGATACCATTACCGGAGGGAATTTCTTGGGTAGCCATACTTTTGATTCTTATAATGCTATGATAGACTTATTTGGCTCACCACCTCTTTTGGTTAATGGAACTATGTTAACTTTGGAGCATGTTATGCAAAGGCTTGAAATTATTGAAAACAAAGTTGCTACTATTGAATCAATTGAAAATCTAGATAAAAAGATTCATAATCAAATCACTCAATATGGGTCTAAGGTAGGAATGACTTTGAAAAATATTAAGGAGAAGGAACCCATGGTAGATGAGAAAATAAATCTAGATTCCTCTAGAATCAATAAACTTGAGGGTATCATTACCAATTTGGGAACCGCTTTCTCTTCCGCAAAGAATATTCCTAGTCCTCCCACTAAAATTGCTAAGCTTATGTATGTTCCTAAGAATAAGGGTGAATCATCTAGTAAGGAAACTGCGGATCTTAAATCTATAAGTATTCATCCCGATATTTTTGATTTCATTAAGGAACCATTTGCTACAAATGAATTTTTTGATCTTGTGCCTAAAAGTTTGATAATTACCAAAAATAAAGAGATCTCTAAGAAAGGTAGATGCCTCATTGAATAATTGCCTTCCAAACATGGCAATACCTAGATCTATCCTCGCTTTTATGCCTAGCTAGGGGCGTTAAACGATAGCGCTTGTTGGGAGGCAACCCAATTTTATTTATTTTTGTGTTTTTCTTCTGTTAGGGAATAAATAACCCATCTACCCTCTGTTTGGATGTGGTTTTGTGTTTTAAATAGTGTTTGTGCCAAGTATAACCGTTGGGAAGACTTGGGAAAAGTCATGTTGAACTTGCTGTAAAAACAGAAACTTTAGCGCTCACGAGAACTGATGTCATTTTTATTTGAAGAGTGATATTTAGTTAATTATTTTTGAAGATGATTAATAGATAAATTCCTCACGTCCAGCAATATATTTTAGATTTTTTGGGGTTCCAGATCTTGCACTAGCTATAGATTACTACAGACTGTTCTGTTTTTGACAGATTCTGTTTTTTGTGTGTTGTTTGCTTATTTTGATGAATCTATGGCTAGTAAAATAGTTTATAATCCATAGAGAAGTTGGAATACAGTAGTTTTAACACCAATATAAATAAAGAATGAGTTCATTACAGTACCTTGAAGTGGTCTTTTGTTTTCTTTCGCTAACGGAGCTCACGAGTTTTCTATTTTGAGTTTTGTGTTGTGAAGTTTTCAAGTTTTGGGTGAATTCTTTTGATGGATTATGGAACAAGGAGTGGCAAGAGCCTAAGCTTGGGGATTCCCATGGCACCCCCAAGATAATCCAAGGACACCAAAAAGTCAAAGCTTGGGGATGCCCCGGAAGGCATCCCCTCTTTCGTCCACTTCCATCGGTAATTTACTTGGAGCTATATTTTTATTCACCAACATGATATGTGTTTTGCTTGGAGCGTCTTGTATTATTTGTGTCTTTGTTTGTTAGTATGCCACAATCATCCTTGCTGTACACACCTTTTGAGAGGGTCATCTATGAATTAAAATTTGATAGAATACTCTATGTGCTTCACTTATATCTTTTGAGCTATGTAGTTTTGCTCTACGCGCTTCACTTATATCTTTTGAGCGTTATGATTTTGCTCTATGTGCTTCACTTAGTCTTTTAGAGAACGGTGGTGGTTTGTTTTAAAGAAACTATTGATCTCTCATGCTTCACTTAAATTATTTTGAGAGTCTTAATAGCATGGTAATTTTCTTAATATAAATATGCTTGGTGTTCAAGATATGTGAAATTTTCTTTTGAGTGCGTTGAATACTAAGAGAAGATTGAAGCATGATAATTGTTTTGAGATATGGAGGTGATAATATTAGAGTTATGCTAGTTTACTAGTTGTGAATTTAAAGAATACTTGTGTTAAAGTTTGTGATTCCCGTAGCATGCACGTATGGTGAACCGTTATATGATGAAGTCGGAGCATAATTTATTTATTGATTGTCTTCCTTATGAGTGGAGGTCGGGGACGAGCGATGGTCTTTTCCTACCAATCTATCCCCCTAGGAGCATGCGCGTAATACTTTGCTTTGATAACTTCTAGATTCTTGCAATAAGTATATGAGTTCTTTATGACTAATGTTGAGTCCATGGATTATATGCACTTTGTCCCATCCTTCCACCATTGCTAGCCTCTCTAATACCGCGCACCTTTCGCCGGTATCATACACCCACCATATACCTTCCTCAAAACAGCCACCATACCTACCTATCATGGCATTTCCATAGCCTTTCCGAGATATATTGCCATGCAACTTTCCACCGTTCCGTTTATTATGACACGCTCCATCATTGTCATATTGCTAGCATGATCATGTAGTTGACATCGTATTTGTGGCAAAGCCACCATTCATAATTATTTCATACATGTCACTCTTGATTCATTTCATATCCCGCTACACCGCCGGAGGCATTCATATAGAGTCATATTTTGTTCTAAGTTTCGAGTTGTAATTGTTGAGTTGTAAGAAAAATAAAAGTGTGATGATCATCATTTTCTAGAGCATTGTCCCAAGTGAGGAAAGGATGATGGAGACTATGATTCCCCCATAAGTCGGGATGAGACTCTGGATGAAAATAAAAAAAATAAAAGAGGCCAAAGAATCCCAAATAAAAAAAAGAGGCCATAAAAAAAGGAAAGGCCCAAATAAAAAATGAGAGAAAAAGAGAGAAGGGACAATGTTACTATCCTTTTACCACACTTGTGCTTCAAAATAGCACCATAATGTTCATAGTAGAGAGTCTCTCATGTTATCACTTTCATATACTAGTGGGAATCTTTCATTATAGAACTTGGCTTGTATATTCCAATGATGGGCTTCCTCAAATTGCCCTAGGTCTTCATGAGCAAGCAAGTTGGATGCACACCCACTTAGTTTCTTTTTGAGCTTTCATATACTTATAGCTCTAGTGCATCCGTTGCCTGGAAATCCCTACTCACTCACATTGATATCTATCGATGGGCATCTCCATAGCCCGTTGATACGCCTAGTTGATGTGAGACTATCTTCCCCTATTTTTGTCTTCTCCACAACCACCATTCTATTCCACATATAGTGCTATATCCATGGCTCACGCTCATGTGTTGCGTGAAGATTGAAAAAGTTTTGAAAAAGTTAGAGTATGAAACAATTGCTTGGCTTGTCATCGGGGTTGTGCATGATTTAAATAATTTGTGTGGTGAAGATAGAGCATAGCCAGACTATATGATTTTGTAGGGATAACTTTCTTTGGCCATGTTATTTTGAGAAGACATAATTACTTTATTGGTATGCTTGAAGTGTTATTATTCTTTATGTCAGTATGAATTTTTGTCTTGAATCTTTCTAATCTGAATATTCATACCAAAATTAAGGAATTTTGCATTTAAATTATGCCAAGTAGCACTCCGCATCAAAAATTCTCTTTTTATCATTTACCTACTCGAGGACGAGAAGGAATTAAGCTTGGGGATGCCTGATACGTCTCCAACGTATCTATAATTTTTGATTGCTCCATGCTATATTATCTACTGTTTTGGACTATATTGGGCTTTATTTTCCACTTTTATATTGTTTTTGGGACTAACCTATCAACCGGAGGCCCAGCCCAGAATTGCTGTTTTTTTTGCCTATTTCAGTGTTTCGAAGAAATAGAATATCAAACGGAGTCCAAACAGAAAAATCCTTTTTGGAACGTGATTTTCTTCTCGGATAAGACCCAGGAGACTTGGACCCTACTCCAAGAAGTACCGGAGGCAGCCACGAGGGTAGGGGGCGCCCCCCCCCCCTACAGGGCGCGCCCCCTGCCTCGTGGGCCCCTCGGTGCTCCACCGACGTACTCCTTCCTCCTATATATACCCACGTACCCCCAAACAATCAAAACAGGAGCCAAAAACCTAATTCCACCGCCGCAACTTTCTGTATCCACGAGATCCCATCTTGGGGCCTGTTCCAGAGCTCTGTCGGAGAGGGCCGTCATCACGGAGGGCTTCTACATCATCATAGCCTCTCCGATGAAGTGTGAGTAGTTTACCTCAGACCTTCAGGTCCATAGTTAGTAGCTAGATGGCTTCTTCTCTCTTTTTGGATCTCAATACAATGTTCTCCCCCTCTCTTGTGGAGATCTATTCGATGTAATCTTCTTCTTTTGCGGTGTGTTTGTTGAGACCGATGAATTGTGGGTTTATGATCAAGTCTATCTATGAACAATATTTGAATCTTCTCTGAATTCTTTTATGTATGATTGGTTATCTTTGCAAGTCTCTTTGAATTATCTGTTTGGTTTGGCCAACTAGATTGATAGTTCTTGCCATGGGAGAAGTGCTTAGCTTTGGGTTCGATCTTGCGGTGTTCTTTCCTAGTGACAGAAGGGGCAGCAAGACACGCATTGTATCATTGCCATCGAGGATAACAAGATGGGGTTTATTTCATATTGCATGAATTTATCTCTCTACATCATGTCATCTTGCTTAAAGCATTACTCTGTTTTTACCTTAATACTCTAGATGCATGTTGGATAGCGGTCGATGAGTGGAGTAATAGTAGTAGATGCAGAATCGTTTTGATCTACTTGTCACGGACGTGATGCCTATATACATGATCATGCCTAGATATTCTCATAACTATGCTCAATTCTGTCAATTGCTCAACAGTAATTTGTTCACCCACCATAGAAAACTTATGCTCTCAAGATAAGCCACTAGTGAAACCTATGGACCCTGGATCTATTCTCATCATATCAATCTCCATCACTTTAATCTTGCTTTGCTTTTTTACTTTGCTTTTACTTTTTACTTTGCATCTTTATATCAAAAATACCAAAAATATTCTATCTATCAGATCTCACTCTTGTAAGTGACCGTGAAGGGCTTGACAACCCCTAATCGCGTTGGTTGCGGGTAGGTATCGCTTTGTGCAGGTACGAGGGACTTGAGCGTGGGCTCCTACTGGATTGATACCTTGGTTCTCAAAAACTAAGGGAAATACTTACGCTACTCTGCTGCATCATCCCTTCCTCTTCGGGGAAAACCAACGCAAGCTCAAGACTTAGCAACTCTCTGTCGCGGCCGTGAGGTGGCCGGTCAGCTGCATCATGCACTGGTGATGTAGGTTTAAGTGCTTCCTCCTCTAAACGGGGTAGCAACCTGCGCTTTGGGTAGCTCTTGGAGGGGCGTTCGAGTTCGTATTCCTCGGCCGCAAGGACTTCCATCCATCTGTCGGCTAGCAAGTCTTGATCAGCTCTAAGCTGTTGCTGTTTTTTCTTAAGGCTACTCGCCGTATCCATAAGCCTGCGCTTAAAGTGCTCTTGTTCGACGGGATCCTCAGGCACGACAAATTCGTCGTCGCTGAGGCTTGCCTCGTCTTCGGAGGGAGGCATGTAATCATCGTCCTCTTCTTTTCTGTCTGCCGCTCTCTCAGGGGGCTGGCTTCTCCATCCTCCTGCGCTGAATCTTGCTGGAGGGAATTGTCTTCGGCACTGTCCGGGGTGTTATTATCTCCCGTGTCAGCATCACCGTTTTTGCTTTGGCGGGACTTAGAGTGGTGTCGCTGACGCCGACGCTTGGGTTGCTTCTTGGAGGGGTCATCCCCCGTTGTTCCATCGCCATTGCCTTCTTTGGGTGTATCCACCATATATATGTCATATGACAAGGTGGCTTTCCAGTGCCCTATAGGCGCTGGTTCATGTTCGTCTCCTACATCGTCGTCCATACCGTCGATGTCTTCGGAGTCGAAGTCGAGCATGTCGGTTAAATCATCGACAGTGGCTACGAAGTGGGTGGTGGGTGGGCGTCAGATTTCTTCGTCGTCCGCATCCCAATCCTATTGGCCATAGTCTGGCTAGGGCTCTCCTGACAAAGAGAGAGACCTTAGTGAATTCAAAATGTCGCCGAAGGGCGAGTGCTGAAAGATATCCATGGCAGTGAATTCCATGATCGGCGCCCAATCGAATTCGATTGGTAGGGGCGCGGAAGGTTCGGAGTCCGGAGAAGAGTCCGGCACCTTGGAGTCACGGGCTTTGCAGAGGATGAGGCTGGTGTTCGGCTCGATCGCCATTGAGACTGCAGCCCCCGAGGCGGTGTCTAGCCACCCATCCTCGATCGACGCAGTTGGCTCCAAGCTAAGGGTCGGAGCTGATGCGGGCGCGGCCTCTAGGGTACCATTCGGCGGTAGAGCTAGGTCATACCCATCGTGACAGTGCGGCGCGCCCGGCTGTGGCTCGGATCCGTCAAAGATCAAGTCTCCGCGGATGTCAGCCGTGTAGTTCAAACTTCCAAATCTGACCTGATGGCCAGGGGCGTAGCTTTCAATCTGCTCGAGATGGCCAAGCGAATTAGCCCGCAGTGCAAAGCCGCCGAACACGAAGATATGTCCGGGGAGAAAGGTCTCACCCTGGACCGCATCATTGTTGATGATTGGAGGAGCCATCGGGCCTAAAGGTGACGACACAGAGGAACTCTCAATGAAAGCACCAATGTCGGTGTCAAAACCGGCGGATCTCGGGTAGGGGGTCCCGAACTGTGCGTCTAGGCCGGATGGTAACAGGAGGCAGGGGACACAATGTTTTACCCAGGTTCGGGCCCTCTTGATGGAGGTAAAACCCTACGTCCTGCTTGATTAATATTGATGATATGGGTAGTACAAGAGTAGATCTACCACGAGATCAGAGAGGCTAAACCCTAGAAGCTAGCCTATGGTATGATTGTTGTCCATCCTATGGACTAAAACCCTCCAGTTTATATAGACACCGGAGAGGGCTAGGGTTACACAAAGTCGGTTACAATGGGAGGAGATCTACGTATCCGTATTGCGAAGCTTGCCTTCCACGCCAAGGAAAGTCCCATCCGGACACGGGACGAAGTCTTCAATCTTGTATCTTCATAGTCCAAGAGTTCGGCCAAAGGTTATAGTCCGGCTATCCGGACACCCCCTAATCCAGGACGCCCTCACAAAGCATTAAAGTCTAGGTAAGCAGGAGGCAATTCAATATCATCATTACATATGGTTACACCAAGAAAATCAGCTAAGCGGGTTGCATAAATTCCTCCAAAGAAATCTCCATTAAATCTATTATGATGCAACCTATGTGCAACAATGGCTCCCAAATTATAAGATTTGTCTCCTAACACAGCACTCCTGAGAATACTGAGGTCAGGGACACACATATGACATGCTTCATCTTTACCATTTATGCACCTACCCATGAAGAGAGCAAAATAATGTATAGCAGGAAAATGAATGCTCCCTATGGTAGCTTGTGCTATATCTCTAGATTCCCCCACAGTTATACTAGCAAGAAAATTTCTAAACTCAGATTTATGGGGTTCACTAGCACTACCCCATTGTGGAAGTTTGCAAGCAGCGGTAAAATCCTCTAAGTCCATAGTATAAGATTTTTCATAAAGATCAAACAGGACAGTTGGAGAATTACGTGAAGATGAAAATTCAAACCTCCTCACAAAGGAACTTGTGAAATAGTGGTATTGGCGGCATTTTTCTGCCTCAAAGCTCAAAAGATCAGTGTTATGCAAATATGCGTTAAATTCTTCCTTGATTCCCGCTCGATCCATAAAATTTTCTGAAGGCCATTCACAGGGCCGCACTGGAGCGTCCCTTGGTGGCTCATCGTCAGCATCACGCATTGCAAGCCTGGGTCCTTGCTTCCTTGAAGAACCACCTTGGTACATTTTCCTAAGCATATTTCTTCCTCTAAAAAATTTCTGAATTTTTTAGTAACTTCAAAAAAAAGTGAACCAAGCTCAATATAATTGATATCAACTACTCCTACAAGTGCCTAAAGCCTACATCATGCAATAGAAATACTTGGAACCATATAAATTTGACATGCAAGCTCAAGAACAGGGTCACCTAAACAGCAAAAATTTGCAATGAATAGAGCACTAGAACAAAAACTAATAGGACCAATGGAGGAGTCACATACCAAGGAACAATCCCCCCAAGCAGTTTTGTGAGAGGTGCTTTGAGAAAGGAGATCGAAAATGGCAGCAAAATGAGCTTGGACTCGGGTTTGAACTGGATAATCATGTTTGTGGGAGGAAGAAGGAGTGTGGGTGCAGGAATAAGTGGAGCGGGCCACCGTGGGCCCATGAGGCAGGGAGCGCGCCTAGGGGGGTAGGGCGCGCCCTCCACCCTCGTGGCCAGGTGGATGCCCCCCGTGTTGTGTTCTCAGAGCCAAATATTCTCAAATAATTCAGAAAAAATCATATTTAAATTTCAGGGCATTTGGAGAACTTTTATTTTTGGGGTATTTTTATATTGCATGGATAATTTAGATAACAGACGGAAAATACTATTTTTATTTTATTTAAACTAAATAACAAAAAGTAAAAACAGGGTACAGAGAGTTGTGCTTTCTAAATTCATCCATCTCATGATCATCAAAAGGAATCCATTAACAAGGTTGATCAAGTCTTGTTAACAAACTCATTCCGATTAACATGGAACCGGAGAATTTTCGAATAACACTAGGTTACCTCAACGGGGATATGCACATCCCCAACAATAAGAATATCATATTTCTTTTTGACAGTATGTAGAGGAAATTCAAAACCTCCAATAATAATCGATGGAATTTTTCCAATAGAGTTGATACTGTGAACTTGAGGTTGTTTCCTCAGAAAGTGTACCGTATGCTCATTACCATTAACATGAAAAGTGACATTGCCTTTGTTGCAATCAATAACAGCCCTTGAAGTATTCAAAAAGGGTCTTCCAAGAATAATAGACATACTATCGTCCTCAGGAATATCAAGAATTACAAAGTCCGTTAAAATAGTAACGTTTGCAACCACAACAGGCACATCCTCACAAATATCGACAGGTATAGCAGTTGATTTATCAGCCATTTGCAAAGATATCTCAGTAGGTGTCAACTTATTCAAATCAAGTCTACAATATAAAGAGAGAGGCATAACACTAATACCGGCTCCAAGATCACATAACACAGTTTTAACATAGTTTCTTTGGATGGAGCATGGTATAGTGGGTACTCCTGGATCTCCAAGTTTCTTTGGTATTCCACCTTTAAAATTATAATTAGCAAGCATGGTGGAAATTTCAGCTTCCGGTATCTTTCTTTTATTTGTAACAATATCTTTCATGTACTTAGCATAAGGATTCATTTTAAGCATATCAGTTAATTGCATACGCAAAAAGATAGGTCTAATCATTTCAGCAAAGCGCTCAAAATCCTCATCATCCTTTCCCTTGGATGGTTTGGGAGGAAAAGGCATGGGTTTTTGAACCCATGGTTCTCTTTCTTTACCATGTTTCCTAGCAACAAAGTCTCTCTTATCATAACGTTGATTCTTTGATTGTGGGTTATCAAGATCAACAGCAGGTTCAATTTCTATATCATTATCATTTCTAGGTTGAGCATCAACATGAACATTATCATTAACATTATCACTAGTTTCAGGTTAATTACCAGATTGTGTGTGACGCCCCCGATTTGACCATACACTAATCATACACGCAAACGCGTACGATCAAGATCAGGAACTCACGAGAAGATATCACAACACAACTCTACAAATAAAATAAGTCATACAAGCATCATATTACAAGCCAGGGGCCTCGAGCGCTCGAATACAAGGGCTCGATCATAGACGAGTCAACGGAAGCAACAATATCTGAGTACAGACATAAGTAAAACAAGTTAGCCTTAAGAAGGCTAGCACAAACGGGGATACAAATCGAAAGAGGCGCAGGCCTCCTGCCTGGGATCCTCCTAAACTACTCCTGGTCGTCGTCAGCGGGCTGCACGTAGTAGTAGGCACCTCCCGAGTAGTAGTAGTCATTATCGACAGTGGCGTCTGGCTCCTGGACTCTAATGTCTGGTCGCAACAATCGGGTATAGGAACGGGGAAAAGGGGGGAGCAAAGCAACCGTGAGTACTCATCCAAAGTACTCGCAAGCAAGGAGCTACCTACATATGTATGGATTGGTATCAAAATGGAAAAGGGGTAACATATGTGGACTGAACTGCAGAATGCCAAAATAAGAGGGGGATAGCTAGTCCTATCGAAGACTACGCTTCTGGTAACCTCCATCTTGCAGCGGAAGAAAAGAGTAGATGGTAAGTTCACCAAGAATCATCGCATAGCAATATCCTAACCGATGATCCTCCCCTCGTCGCCCTATGAGAGAGCGATCATCGGTTGTATCTGGAATTTGGAAGGGTGTGTTTTATTAAGTATCCGGTTCTAGTTATCATAAGATCAAGGTACAACTCCAAGTTGTCCTGTTGCCGAAGATCACAGCTATTCGAATAGATAAACTTCCCTGCAGGGGTGCACCACATTTCCCAACACACTCGATCACAGCTATTCGAATAGATAAACTTCCCTGCAAGGGTGTATCTTCATCCGGTTGCGTGAACTTGTTCCTTGCATCCGCCATCCTAAAGAGTAGAAAAGAAGAGAGGTCAGAAGAGAAGAGAGTGAATAGTGATCTAGGTCTTTATCTTAGTGGTCGTGTCCTACAGTCAGCGTGTGCTCTGATACCATCTTTGTAGCGACCAGACCTCAAACGGTCCAATCTCTGTGCTCAGGTGTCATCCCTGGATTAGTAATGCTGACACCACACAGTACTTGAAGGATTTATAACAGAGTAGCAATCACACACTTATTACATCGAGTGTCTCAAAAGAGAACTTATTACAATAAATATGGCTTAAGGCCATCTAATAACGATAACAGCGGAAGGCTTAGAACATAAGTGAGTCCATCAACTCCAATGGCATCACTGAGTATAGAACCACGACCTAAAAACTCCATAATCGTCGTCTGAAAAGTCTGCAACATTAACGTTGCAGCCCGAGAACAGGTCAGCACATGGAATATGCTGGCAAAGTAACACATAGAGAGTAATGGAATGAAACAGGTATACTATATGCATATTTGGCTGGTGGAAAGCTCTATGGTTACAGTTTTGCGTAAAGCTAATTTTTCCCTACTGCAAAGGAATAAATTTTATTTAACTATCATGGTAGTTGTTAAACATTGAGAATGGTTGACAGCATTCTCAATCCCAATTAAGCATCATCATTAAACAAAACCCAACAAAATTAATTTAGAGTAACATGTTGAGATTCACATGATAATCCAAGTACTAGATACTTAAGATGTCCATAATTGGGGACACAGCTAACCATGATTAGTTTATACACTCTGCAGAGGTTTGCACACTTTTCCCCACAAGACTCGATCGCCTCCGTTTGGTTTCTCGCACTACATGGTGTTTGAGAAGACGGATGACCGAGACACAGTCTTTCAGAAGCGCTAGCACCTTACGATGGATAGACCGTTACACCTACTTTCCCCTACATCTGCTAGTCTACCCTGTAAGAGTTCGCACGACTTAATCAACTATGCTAGAGCCCATAATAGCTTGTGGCTGCACACGGAAGTTTCTAGTATGAAAAATCTCATGATCCCTTTAGGCCTGGGTGGCGGTCCATAAAGAAAAACAGGCAATCCTGGAATACCCAGGTACCTCAATCCACCCAGATGTGTGTTTAAGTTGCCACCTTAGATAAACCATTAGTTAACAAACTCACATCTGTCGTGGATATCACTCACCCAATCCACGTCTACTAGCATAGCATGGCATAATAGGCAAATGTAGAAGCAACTCCCTTAGGTTTGATAATATAACAGGTAATAGGTACTACCTCAACTACTTCCCAAACCCACAATTTAATTAGATCATAATCATGCAATGTTTGAGGATTGATCTAATGCAATAAAACTGGGTAGTAGGAGGTATGATCAAAGTGTTACTTGCCTTGCTGATGATCCGCGAAACCTAGAGATTCGAAGTAACAGGCGGCGCACTCCAGGTATTCTATCGCAGACGAACAAACAAGCATACAATAATTATTCATCTAATGCACGGGTAAAACTCAAATAAGAGATCTAACGAGAAGGTTCAACTTAAGAACTCTAGTTTGAAAAAAGAATCAAATCAAATGAAGCGACGAAAGTCAAACGGCAAAAGAAATAGGCTTCATTTACTATTCTGGATCTAGGGCAATTTTTACAGTGGCAAAAACTTGTTTAAGTTAGTTAAACGGATAGAGGGTTTCGAGACGAAACTCCAGGCGCTTGAATCGCCTAATTCCGATAAATGAGCGAAAAGTTATACTAAAACGAAAATCGGATCAGAAATCGCGATCAGAAAAATCGCGGATTTAATCCGAGAAAAGAAAAACGACGAACGTTCACTAGAACGAACGAACACTCGCTATTTAAATAAATCGGAAAAACCGATATATTAAAAAAACTGAAACTAAAAAAACGAACAAAATCGTCGGAAAAACCGAACGGTTTTTCGGAAAAAAAACGGCATCTAAAAAAAACTACCCGGCAATTCTGGCAAGGTTCCGGTGGCGGCGGCGGTCGGCGGCGACGGCGGCGGGGCGGCGCTACGGCGGGGCTGGGGCTAGGGTTTGGGGAGGCTCCGGGCTGGGCTCCCCAGCTTATAAAGCCCGGTCGGGCCTAGTGTCCAGGTTGGACACGGCCCGTAGGTCGGTTTCGTTTTTTTAAATTATTCCGCGCAGAAAAATAAATAAAAGAAATACTAAACGGACTCCAAAAATCCCGAAATAAATTTTCCCGGGATTCTAAAATCAAGCCGCACAAGGTGAACATTTATTTGGGGCCTAAATGCAATTTTGAAAAACGCACATTTTTTCCTAAATTCAAATAAAATACCGAAAAACTCCAAAATAAAATCTTATTTGATTTTATTATTAAATCCTCAATATTTTTTTATTTTCGGAAAGTCATTTTATTCCCTCTCTCATATTTTTTAATAGAAATAATTGATGATAAAATAATTAAAATCAAATGATCCTATTCTCAAAATTTGAGAAAACTCAAATATGAAAATAACGAAATCCCCAACTCTCTCCGTGGGTCCTTGAGTTGCGTAGAATTTCTAGGATCAAAGCCAAAAGCAAATAAATTATGATATGCAATGATGATCTAATGTATAACAATCCAAATTGAAAATTTGGGATGTTACAAACCTACCCCCCTTAAGATGTATCTCGCCCTTGAGATTCGGGTTGGCTAGAAAAGAGGTGAGGGTGGTCCTTGAGCAGATCTTCCTCTCGCTCCCAGGTGGCTTCATCCTCCGTGTGGTGGCTCCACTGAACCTTACAAAACTTGATAACCTTGCTGCGGGTGACTCGGCTGGCAAACTTGAGAATCTTAACTAGTTTCTCCTCATAGGTCAAATCACTATCCAACTGAATTGCTTCCAGTGGTACTGTGTCTCTCAAGGGTATGTCAGCCATCTCCGCGTGGCACTTCTTCAACTGAGAAACGTGGAACACATCATGAACTCCTGACAATCCTTCGGGCAATTCCAAATTGTAGGCCACTTCTCCCATACGTTCCAATACTCGGTATGGTCCTACAAATCGTGGAGCTAATTTTCCCTTAACACCAAAGCGCTTCATTCCTCGAAGTGGGGATACTCGAAGATAAACTCTTTCTCCGACTTCGTAAACTGTCTCCTTGCGTTTAGAATCTGCATAACTCTTCTGCCTGGATTGAGCTACCTTGAGCCTATCGCGAATCAATTTCACCTTCTGTTCAGACTCCTTAATCAAATCAGGTCCAAACAAGTGGCGGTCTCCAACTTCATCCCACGACAACGGTGTCCTGCACCTCCTTCCGTACAATGCTTCGAAAGGGGCCATCTTTAAACTGGATTGGTAGCTGTTGTTGTAAGAGAACTCTGCATACGGCAAATTCTCGTCCCAACTAGATCCATAATCTAGCGCACAAGCTCTCAGCATGTCCTCCAAAATCTGATTGACTCTCTCGGTCTGTCCATATGTCTGTGGATGAAAAGTTGTGCTGAACTCTAGCCTGGTACCCAAAGTTTCATGCAACTGATTCCAGAACTTTGAGGTAAACTGGGTTCCTCTACCTTATACTATACTCCTCGGAACTCCATGTAAGCATACAATCCTGGTCATGTATATCTTTGCCAACTTAGCACCGGTGTAAGTGGTCTTTACCGGGATGAAATGAGCTACTTTCGTCAACCGATCAACTACAACCCAAATCGAGTCATAGCCAGAACAAGTCCTGGGTAATCCCGTGATAAAATCCATGCCTAACTTATCCCACTTCCATTCGGGTATCGGCAATGGCTGTAGCAATCCTGCTGGCTTCTGATGCTCTGCCTTTACTCTCTGACATACATCACAAACTGCTACATACTCCGCAATGTCTTTCTTCATTCCGGTCCACCAGAAAATATCCTTGAAATCCAAATACATCTTGGTATTTCCTGGGTGAATCGAATATTGTGAATCGTGTGCCTCTTGCAGAATCAACTTCCTGATCTCTGGGTCATTGGGCACATAAACACGGTCTTCAAACCATAGGGTGTCGTACTCATCCTCCCGAAATCCTTTAGCCTTTCCTTCGGTCATTTTCTCCTTTATAGAGGCAATCTCCTTGTCAGTCTTCTGAGCTTCTCTGATTCTATCCATCAAAGTTGACTGAATCTCCAATGCTGCTACATAGCCTCTCGGAACTATTTCCAAACATAACTCTCGAATATTTTTGTCTAACTCCCTTGGTAATTCTCCCGTCATTAGGGTGTTGATGTGGCTCTTACGTCTTAATGCGTCAGCTACTACATTAGCCTTTCCGGGATGGTAATGCAATCTCATATCATAATCCTTGATGAGCTCCAACCATCTCCTTTGTCTGAGGTTTAACTCCTTCTATGTGAAAATGTATTTCAAACTCTTGTGATCCGTGTACACCTCACAATGATTTCCAATGAGGAAATGTCTCCGTGTTTTCAATGCATGCACTACGGTTGCTAACTCCAAATCATGCGTAACATAATTCAATTCATGGGGTTTCAGTTGTCGTGAGGCATATGAAACAACTCTCCCTTCCTGCATAAGCACTGCTCCAAGTCCTCAACGTGAAGCGTCGCAATACACCTCATAATCCTTGGTATGGTCTGGCAAAATCAACACTGGTGAAGTAACCAAACATTTCTTCAACTCCTGAAAACTAGCCTCACATTCCTCCGTCCATATGAACTTGGTATCTTTCTTCAACAACTCCGTCATAGGCTTCGCAATATTTGAGAAGTTCTCAATAAATCTCCGGTAGTATCCTGCAAGTCCAAGAAAACTCCGGATCTCTCCCACGGTAGTTGGTGCTTCCCACTTGGTCACGGTATCAACTTTAGTGGGATCTACTGATATACCTTCTCCGGATATAACGTGTCCGAGGAATCCTACTTCCTTCAACCAAAACTCACATTTGCTGAACTTGGCATACAACTGATGTTCTCTGAGCTTCTCAAGTACCAATCGCAAATGTTCCTTATGTTCCTCTTCATTCTTCGAGTAAACCATTATATCATCAATGAACACTACGACGAACTTATCCAAGAACTCCATAAACACTTTGTTCATCATGTTCATAAAAATAGGCAGGTGCGTTAGTCAGACCAAATGACATAACGGTATACTCGTATAGCCCATACCTGGTGGTAAAAGCTGTCTTAGGTATATCCTGTTCTCGAATCTTCAACTGGTGGTATCCTGATCGCAGATCGATCTTGGAAAATACCTTAGCTCTTTGCAATCGATCAAATAGATCATTGATCATTGGTAGTGGGTACTTGTTCTTGATCGTTACTTCATTCAACCCATGATAGTCAACAACCATCCTTAATGATCCATCCTTTTTCTCCACTAGAAGTACTGGTGATCCCCAAGGCGACGAACTTGGGTGAATGTAACCTTTGTCCAGTAATTCCTTAATCTGCTTCTTAATCTCCACCAAATCCTTTGCAAGCATCCTGTATGGTCTCTTCGATATTGGCCCTGTGCCTGGCAATAGCTCAATCAAAAACTCAATATCTCTATCCGGTGGCATGCCTGGCAACTCTTCTGGAAATACTTCAGGGAAATCCCTTACCACTGGTATTTCCTCCTGCACAACTCCTGTTAAACAATTTACTTGAGTCCCTTTTGGCACATGTCGGGATACGTACTTGATCCTTCTCCCATCTGGGGTGGTAAGCAAAATTGTCTTACTAGCGCAATCGATGTTTCCTCCATACATCGACAGCCAATCCATACCCAGAATTACATCCAATCCTTATGATTCCAAAATGATTAAATCCGAGGGAAACACATGCCTACCTATACTCAATGGCACTTGAAAACATCCTTGACTGGCCATATACTCCGCTCGTGGTGAGCTTACTAGCATAGGTGTTCTAAGAACCTTAGTGGGCAGGTTATACTTATCAACAAATCCCCTTGATATGTATGAATGCGATGCACCAGTATCAAAAAGAACGAGTGCAGTAAATGACTTAACCAAAAACTTACCGATTACTGCATCCGGCTGCTCTTCAACCTCCTCCACGTTAACGTGGTTCACCTGTCCCCTGTTGAAAGGGTTCGGCTTCTTCCCAGAGCTTCCATTGCCATTCTGGCCTTCAGGACATTCATTGGCATAATGTCCGGTCTTCTGGCACTTAAAGCAAGTGACTTGGCTCAAGTCTTTCTTGGCTGGGGTTGATGGGTTGGTACGGTTCTGGTCGTTGCTTCCTCCATTGCCATTACCATTCTTGCTGCCGTTGTGATTGTGCGAGCTACCTCCTCCATGGGTATGCTGAAAATGTCCTCCCAATCTAGGGGTAAATTGTGGCTCCTGCTGAGCTCCTGAATTGTACTTTCCTTGTCCATACTTCCTCTTGCGGTTCTTAATTTGCTGCTGCTTCCCTTCAATCATAAGAGCACGGTCTACCAACTCCTGGTAGTTGTTGAAGGTTGCTATCATCAACTGCATGCTCAACTCATCGTTCAGTCCTTCCAGAGACTTCTCCTGCTTAGCTGCATCCGTAGCAACGTCATCTGGGGCATAACATGCTAATTTACTAAAGTCCTCCACATACTGGCCAACTGTTCGTCCTCCTTGGTGCATGTTGCGAAACTCACGCTTCTTCATGGCCATAGCTCCTGCTGAAACATGGGCAGTTCGAAAAGCCTGCTGAAACTGGTCCCATGTGACAGTGTCGACAGGGAAAGTGGCTGTGAAATTTCCCCACAATGATGCTGCGGGTCCTTCAAGCTGATGTGCGGCAAACTTCACCTTCTCCACATTTGTGCATCCTGCTGTGGTCAACTCTCTAGCTGTCTTGCGGAGCCAATCATCTGCTACTATCGGCTCGGTGCTACTGGAAAACACCGGCGGATTCAGCCTAAGAACACGGGCTAAGTGATCAACAGGTGGTGGTGGTGGGTTGTTGTTGTTCCCCTGATTCTGATTCTGGACTAGCAACTGCATCAATGTGTTCTGCTGCTGGATCAACTGGGTGAGCTCCGGTGGAAAGGTGAATCCGGGGTCACGTCTCGGAGGCATCTGAGGGTATAGAAAAGATGAGATTTAAGAATAGAGGGGGTCTAAAGAGAAAACACTACCCATATGCACATGAGGCAAAAGCAAACAATTCACTTCATTCAATCAAACAAGGGCATACAATCGATCTAACTATCACAAAAGTGCTCGGACTACTGTATTTACATGGTGGACTACTACTACTGATGAGGTGGTCTACTAGAAATATTCTTCGGTTGCAGACTCCATGATATCTGCTCCGGCTTCATCAACATAGTCATCATAGATATCATCTGGATCCGAGTCGGTGTCGTCGATGATGATGTAGTCTTCTGGGTGAATCTCCTTGGGTTCTTCGTCTTCATCTACTGGTGTAGGGCCTCCCATAAATATTCCGATCTTCTTGATTAGATCATCATTCTTCTCCACCAATACTTCAATTTCCTCTTCATAATCTTCACGTGTAGCCTTGAGTTCTTCCTCTAGTTCCTTGATTCTAGTCCTTGCCTTCTTCAGGTCTATCATGTCGGTGCACATCTGGTTCTCCTGTCGTCGAATGTGCTGGTTTAATTCCTGGATAAAAGCGGCAATTGATCTATCCTTTCTGGTGCTGATCATCTCCTAGTGCTCATCTCAGCGCCCACAAATCTGGTAGATAGTATCCTTGAGATCATTGTGGTAGACTTCTCCAATGCGTCCCATGGCGATGTGAGCTGCCATGCTCTTTCCTAGACTCCAAGTTGGTGCATCAAAAGAAAACTCTATGGGCTCGGTGACTGGCATGAACGTCCTTCCTGGAACTTGAACTTGAATCATCCAGCGCTCTTCTTCAGGTAAAGTGGCGTTGTAGGTTCCGATGAAGCTTGGTACTCCTATGTTCAGGTATCTAGTGACTTCCTTCAAGTGGCGTCCAAAGGGTGTATCTTCATCCGATTGTGTGAACTTGTTCCTTGCATCCGCCATCCTAAAGAGTAGAAAAGAAGAGAGGTCAGAAGAGAAGAGAGTGAATAGTGATCTAGGTCTTTATCTTAGTGGTCGTGTCCTACAGTCAGCGTGTGCTCTGATACCATCTTTGTAGCGACCAGACCTCAAACGGTCCAATCTCTGTGCTCAGGTGTCATCCCTGGATTAGTAATGCTGACACCACACAGTACTTGAAGGATTTATAACAGAGTAGCAATCACACACTTATTACATCGAGTGTCTCAAAAGAGAACTTATTACAATAAATATGGCTTAAGGCCATCTAATAACGATAACAGCGGAAGGCTTAGAAGATAAGTGAGTCCATCAACTCCAACAGCATCACTGAGTATAGAACCACGACCTAAAAACTCCTTAATCGTCGTCTGAAAAGTCTGCAACATTAACGTTGCAGCCCGAGAACGGGTCAGCACATGGAATATGCTGACAAAGTAACACATAGAGAGTAATGGAATGAAACAACTATACTATATGCATTTTTGGCTGGTGGAAAGCTCTATGGTTACAGTTTTGCGTAAAGCTAATTTTTCCCTACTGCAAAGGAATAAATTTTATTTAACTATCATGGTAGTTGTTAAACATTGAGAATGGTTGACAGCATTCTCAATCCCAATTAAGCATCATCATTAAACAAAACCCAACAAAATTAAATTAGAGTAACATGTTGAGATTCACATGATAATCCAAGTACTAGATACTCAAGATGTCCATAACCGGGGACATGGCTAACCATGATTAGTTTGTACACTCTGTAGAGGTTTGCGCACTTTTCCCCACAAGACTCGATCGCCTCCGTTTGGTTTCTCGCACTACATGGTGTTTGAGAAGACGGAGTGTGTTTAAGTTTCCACCTTAGATAAACCATTAATTAACAAACTCACATCTGTCGTGGATATCACTCACCCAATCCACGTCTACTAGCATAGCATGGCATAATAGGCAAATGTAGAAGCAACTCCCTTAGGTTTGATAATATAACAGGTAATAGGTACTACCCCAACTACTTCCCAAACCCACAATTTAATTACATCCTAATCATGCAATGTTTGAGGATTGATCTAATGCAATAAAACTGGGTAGTAGGAGGTATGATCAAAGTGTTACTTGCCTTGCCGATGATCCGCGAAACCTAGAGATTCGAAGTAATAGGCGGCGCACTCCGGGTATTCTATCGCAGACAAACAAACAAGCATACAATAAGTATTCATCTAATGCACGGGTAAAACTCAAATAAGAGATCTAACTAGAAGGTTCAACTTAAGAACTCTGGTTTGCAAAAAGAATCAAATCAAACGAAGCAACGAAAGTCAAACGGCAAAAGAAACAGGCTTCATATTCTGGATCTAGGGCAATTTTTACAGTGGCAAAAACTTGTTTCAGTTGGTTAAACGGATAGAGGGTTTCGAGACGAAACTCCAGGTGCTTGAATCACATGATTCCGATAAACGAGCGAAAAGTTATACTAAAACGAAAATCGGATCAGAAATCGCTATCAAAAAAATCGCGGATTTAATCCGAGAAAAGAAAAACGACGAACATTCGCTAGAACGAACGAACGAACACTCGCTATTTAAATAAATCAGAAAAACGGTTCTATTAAAAAACCGAAACTAAAAAAATGAACAAAACTGTCGGAAAAACCGAACGTTTTTTCGGAAGAAAAAAACCGGCGTTTAAAAAAACTACCCCGCAATTCCGGCGAGGTTCCGGCGGCGGCGGCGGGGCTCCGGCGACGGCGGCGGTCGGCGGCGGGGCGGGGGCGACGGCGGTCGGCGGCGGCGCGGTGGCGGCGGCGGGGCGGCAGCGGCGACGCACCGGCGGCGCAGCTTGGCGGCGGCGGCGGCGGGGCGACGCTAGGGCGGGGATGGGGCTAGGGTTTGGGGAGGCTCTGGGCTGGGCTCCCCGGCTTATAAAGCCCGGCCGGGCCTAGTGTCCAGGTCGGTTGCGTTTTTTTAATTATTCCACGCAGAAAAACAAATAAAGAAATACTAAACGGACTCCAAAAATCCCGAAATAAATTTTCCCGGGCTTCTAATATCAAGCCGCACAAGGTGAACATTTATTTGGGGCCTAATGCAATTTTGAAAAACGCACATTTTTCCTAAATTCAAATAAAATACCGAAAAACTCTGAAATAAAATCTTATTTGATTTTATTATTAAATCCTCAATATTTCTTTATTTTGGGAAAGTCATTTTATTCCCTCTCTCATATTTTTGTAATAGAAATAATTGATGATAAAATAATTAAAATCAAATGATCCTATTCTCAAAATTTGAGAAAACTCAAATATGAAAATAACGAAATCCCCAGCTCTCTCTGTGGGTCCTTGAGTTGCGTAGAATTTCTAGGATCAAAGCCAAAAGCAAATAAATTATGATATGCAATGATGATCTGATGTATAACATTCCAAATTGAAAATTTGGGATGTTACAAGATCAGACCTAGCAACCTCCATTACAAAGGAAGTTACGTTACGCGGTCCAACTTGGCGCACGCAACTCAGTCGCTGACGTCACGAAGGTTTCGGCTGATACCACGACGTCGAGTGCCCATAACTGTTCCCGCGTAGTTGTATAGTGCATATAGGCCAGTGACCAGACTCAGATCAAATACCAAGATCTCGTTAAGCGTGTTATTTTGAAGTAACCGCGAACGCGGACCAGGGCCAGGCCCACCTCTCACCTAGGTGGTCTCCGCCTGCCTTGTCGCTCCGCCTCAAAGTAACAGTCAGGGCCGTCGAGAACCTAGGCCCACCACTACCTGGGTGGAACCACCTGCCCCTTCAGCCCCCACATCAGAATCACTTGCGGGTACTCTACGAGCCGACCCGACTTTAGTCACAACATGCATAGTATGTAAGTATAGTATATACCCGTGATCAACACCCGACATGATCATGGCCCAACAGTATAGCATGGCAGACTGACAAGAATGTAGGGCCACTGATGATAATCTAGCATCCTATACTAAGCATTTAGGATTGCAGGTAAGGTATCAATAGTTCTAGCAACAATGACAGGCTATGCAATAGAATAGGATTAACGAAAAGCAGTAGCATGCTACACTACTCTAATGCAAGCAGTACAGAAGAATAGGCGATATCTGGTGATCAAGGGGGGGCTTGCCTTGTTGCTCTGACAAGAGAGAGGGGTCGTCAACACCGTAGTCGTACTGGGTAGCAGCGGCGTCGGTATCGGTGTCTAGCGAGAGAAGAGGGGGAAGAAACAATGAATATTAAGCAAACAGATGCATAGCGATGCATGGCATGACAAGTAGCGGTGCTAGGGTTGCCAACACGGTATGAGGTGATACCGGTGAAGGGGGGAAACATCCGGGAAAATATCCCCGGTGTTTCGCGTTTTCAGACAGATGAACCAGAGGGGGAAAGTTGCTTGTTCGCTATGCTAGGTATGTGTGGCGGACGAACAGGCTACGTATCCGAATTCGTCTCGTCGTTCTGAGCAACTTTCATGTACAAAGTTTTTCCATCCGAGCTACGGTTTATTTTATATTAATTTTAAAAGATTTAAACCGTTTTTAGGATTTATTTAATTACTTTAATTCAATATTATCCAGAATAGTGCTTGTTGACGTCAGCAGTCAACAGGGGCGTTGACTGGGTCAAACTGACAGTCGGGTCCCGTTTGTCATACACTGTTTAATTAACTAGGTTCAATTAGACTAAATATGTTCATTACGCTAATTAATCAAAGTTAATTAACTAATTGTCTAATTAATTAATTCATTAATTAACAATTTTAAACATCCCTTTTTCATTTTTATTTTCATTTTCATTTTAACAGGGGCGGGCCCCACTCGAAAGTGGCCTAGGGGGGCTAGCCGGGTAAACAGGCGCAAAGGGGGCGGGTGAATGGAGCCCCAGGGGCGCCAGGCCCGGGCGGCGCCGCAGGGCAGCGGCAAGTTGGCGGGGAGCGGCTGGGGTGAGCGGGCGCGTGGCCGACGAGGGCTCGCGAGGTGCGCGCGGGGTGCAGGCGCAGCTTTGGTGCGACGGGACTGCGACGTGGCCCGTGTGGGCACGCGCGGCGGCAGCAGCAAAGGGGGGAGGGGCGGCGGCTAGAGCCAGCAGGCCAGGGGAGGCGCCCCGGACGCGGGGCTGCACGTCTCGGTGCGGCAAGGCACGCAGCCAAGGGCGGGAGCGTGAGGCGGGAGCGCGACGACTGTGGTCGAGCGCAGCGACGAGCGCCGGTGACAGTGGCGAACGAGCTAGGGGAGGGGAGGCCGGGGCATAGAGGAAAGAGGAGAGCGCGGAGCTCATAATGAGCCGGAAGGGGATGTCAGTGGGCTCATGGTGGTGCTTGAGGCAGCGAGGTCAGGGCGGAGATGGCGATGATGACGCGAATCCCGACGAGGTCGGGGAGGTGGCAGGAGCGAGCTTCAGGACGGAGCCCCAAGTGGCGGCTTGTTGCTCCTCGGGTAGCGAGGTGACACAGGAGGATGAACTTGGCGCCAGGGACGACGTGGATGCAGCCGGATCCGTCTGGGAACGGGGAGGGGCGGCGGAGGCTGGCCGGACTTGCTCGTTGGTGCGGCGGACATCGGGGCCAAAGGACGTGGAGGCGCGAATCCGGCCAAGTCTTGGGTGGGGATGGTGGCGCAAGGACGGGGAGGAGTAGTTTTGGGCGGAGGCGGCGGTTCCTCGGGGCGGGCGCACCGGCGAGGGTAGGGCTCCTGCGCGGGGAGCGCGGCGGCGCTGGATAAACGAGAGGGAGTGGGGAGGGGATCGTGTGGGAGGAGTGGGGGTCGGTTAGGGTTCTAGGGGTGGGGAGGGCCATATAGGCCAGGGGCGACTGGGCCGGCCAGCTGGGCTGAATGGCCCAGTGGAGGGGGGAGCTTTTCAAACTTTGTTTTGTTTTGTTTTAATTCTGTTGAGTCGTTTCTTTTGATTTATTTTTCCATTTATTGTTTTATTTTTAGTCCCATCTTATCTAAGTTTAAAAAACATAAAAGTTGTACGAAAATCAGTTTTGCTAATTATACCGCTGACACTAGAGTTTAAACCCCTAAATAAAATATTTTAACATTTTATAATAACAAAAGGCATTTATTAAATTGGTTAAGCTGTTGTTTCATTCCCATTTGAGCATTTAAACATTATATGAAAGTATGGTTTCTCCACCATAATTACCTATGCATTATTCAGCTCACTCCGAACATTTTACTTTAAATATTTGAAAACTTTCATTGTTTGTGTTGATTTTGAATTTGAATTTTGAATCGGTTTTTGAACTAACTCGAGATTAACTATAGTGACAGAGGTGATGTGGCATCATTAACGGGGGATTACTGTAGCCTAATTATCCAGGCATCACATTGTGTTTCAGCATCAGAAATAGAAAAATCATTTGGATTCTCAGGTGTTTCAGTAATAGGTTCACTAGAAGCATGCAAAGTCCTATCATTTTTTTGTATCTTCCTTTTAGAAGAACTAGGTGCATCTATATTGTTTCTGTGAGAATCTTTCTCAATTCTCCTAGGGTGGCCTTCAGGATACAAAGGTTCCTGAGTCATTTTACCACCTCTAGTCATAACTCTAATGTGATGCCCGGAAAATCAAGCTACAGTAACCTCTGCTAATAATGCCACGTCACCTCCGTTACTATCGCTAATCTCGCGTTAGTTCGAAACCGATTCAAATTCAAATTCAAAATAGAGGCAAACAATAAAAGTTTTCAAATATTAAAACTAAAATGTTCGGAGTAATCGAAATATCGCATAGGTAATTGTGGGGAAGAAATAAAACGTTGATAAAATGTTTAAGGGCTCTAAAATAATCAAAACAGTAGTGAAAACAATTAAACAAATGCCTATGGGATTTTATAAAAATTAAAATGTTTGATTATCGGTTAAGAATTAATCTAACAGTAGTTTGTTTATAAATACAAATTTAGGCACTAGTGATAATTTTTATAAAACTAAATAAATAAAAGAAAAGGAAAATACAAAAAACAGAAAACAAAACTAACAAAAAAAGGAAAAGGAAAAAGGCCCCCTGGCCAATTGGGCCAGACGGCCCAGCTCAATGCCAGGCCGGCCCAGCCGGCCACCCCCTAACTCACCCATAAACCCTCACCGACACCCACTCCCCCCCGATCTAGATCGAGATCGGGGGCACTACCTCCACGCGCCCGATGCCGTCGTCCTCTCCGCCGTCGTCCGTCGTCACCGCGGTCTGCCTCCTCCACGTCGCCGTCGTCCTCGACCACCACCCCGACCCCCGCTTCCCTTTTCCCTACTGGCTCCATGAGGTCTCTCCCTTTCCCTCTCTATCCCGTGCGGCCGTCACCGCGTCCGGGCCGCGCTCAACGCGCCCGACCACGTCCCGCAGCCCCACGCCGGCTCGCCGCCCGCGCCGTGCTCACGGCCACCATGACCTCCATCGCGCCCGCTCGCACGCACTACGCCTAGCTGATGCTACTGCTACTACTTAGCCGCGCGCGCACGTCCCCGCATCGCCGCACCCTTCCACACGTAGCGCCGCGCTCGCCGTGGCCATCCACGGCTCCTGCTGCCGCGCCACGCCGTCCCCCTGCTTGCGCTACTCACGCGCCCCTGCCATCGCGTGCGTGCGCCGCCCACAGCTACTGTTGCCCCCGTGTCGTGTGCCGTTGTTGCTGCTCGCCATTGGCCACCCCACCGCCGCTGCTCCCGCACGCCCGTAGCTCGCGTGGCCGCCACCACGCCGTAGCAGCCTTCGCCCGTAACCGCCTCCACCCATCGCGCGTGCCCGCACCCACGCCCGCTCCGGCCACCGCTAGCTCGACACCGGCGACGCAGCTGGCCGCCCCCGCACCTACGCGACCATCTCCGCCCCACGCCATGGCGCCGCCCTGCCGTTGCCTCTGCAGCACGCCATCCCGCACTTCGCCGCGAGGCCGCGCCTCCTCCCCTGCCTGCTGCTGCGGCCGCCTGCTCCCGCGCCCGTCGTTGCTTCCGCCATCGCCGGCCACTGAGGCCCCGCGACGCCGGCCACCGAGTCCCCGGGCGCGCTCGTCCTCGCCTCTCGTGGCCTCGGGTGCGAGCAACCGCACCCGTGCGCCCGAACCCGTTAGGGCCCCTGGCCTAATGATAGCCAGGGCCCACCCCAGAACGTAATTAAAAAAATAATAAATAATTTATTAACCAAATAATTAACTTAATTAATTCTATTTAAATTAACTAATTATGATTAATTAACCTAATGACTAATTAACATAATTAACTACTTTTAATTAACAAAACAGTCAATGACATGTGGGGCCCACATGTCAGGTTGACCAGTCAACACCTCTGTTGACTGCTGACGTCATGATGACGTCAGCAAACACTATTCTGGATAATGTTGAATTAAAATAATTAAATAAATCCTAAAAATGATTTAACTCTTTTAAAATTAATATAAAATAAACTGTAGCTCGAATGAAAAAACTTTGTACATGAAAGTTGCTCAGAATGACGAGATGAATCCGGATACGCAGCCCGTTCGTCCGCCACGCATCCCTAGCATAGCGAACACACAACTTTCCCTCTTCGGTTCATCTGTCCGAAAACGCGAAACCCCGGGGATATTTTCCCGGATGTTTCCCCCTTCACCGGTACCACCTCATACCGCGTTAGGGCACCCCTAGCACCGATACTTGTCATGTCATGCATCTCTATGCATCTGCTTGCTTAATATTTATTGTTTCTTCCCCCTCTTCTCTCGCTAGACACCGAGACCGACGCCGCTGCTACCCAGTACGACTATGGTGTTGACGACCCCTCTCTCTTGCCAGAGCAACCAGGCAAGCCCCCCCTTGATCACCAGATATCACCTACTCTTCCCTCTATTGCTTGCATTAGAGTAGTGTAGCATGTTACTGCTTTCCGTCAATCCTATTCTGATGCATAGCCTGTCCTTGCTACTACTGATGTTACCTTTACCTGCAATCCTAATGCTTAGTATAGGATGCTAGTTTATCATCAGGGGCCCTACATTCTTGTCCGTCTGCCATGCTATACTATCGGGCCGTGATCACTCAGGAGGTGATCACGGGTATATACTTATACATATATACATGCTATACAGGTGGTGACTAAAGTTGGGCCGGCTCGTTGAGTACCCGCGAGTGATTCCGATGTTGGGGGCTGAAGGGGCAGGTGGCTCCATCCCGGTAGAGGTGGGCCTGAGTTCCCGAAGGCCCCGACTATTACACTGTGGTGGAGCGAAAGGGCAGGTTGACACCACCTAGGAGAGAGGTGGGCCTGGCCTTGGTCGGCGTCCGCGGTTACTTCAAGATAACACTCTTAACGAGATCTTGGTATTTGATCTGAGTCTGGCCACTGGCCTATACACACTAACCAACTACGCGGGAACAGTTATGGGCACTCGACGTCGTGGTATCAGCCGAAGCCTTCGTGATGTCAGCGACTAAGCGGCGCGCGCTGGGTTGGACTGGAACGCCTGCTCTTGTATAAGGGAGGCTAGGTCTGCTAGCCAGCCGCGTTCGGAATGTGCAGGTGTGCAATGGGCGATGGGCCTAGACCCCTATGCCATAGGATTTAGACTGGCGTGCTGACCTCTCTGTTGTGCCTAGGTAGGGCTGCGACGTGTTGATCTTCCGAGTCCGGGCATGACCCAGGAAAGTGTGTCCGGACAAAAGGGATCGAGCGTGTTGGGAAATGTGGTGCACCCCTGCAGGGAAGTTAATCTATTCGAATAGCCGTGATCTTCGGTAACAGGACGACTTGAAGTTGTACCTTGACCTTATGACAACTAGAACCGGATACTTAATAAAACACATCCTTCCAAGTGCCAGATACAACCGGTGATCGCTCTCTCACAGGGCGACGAGGGGAGGATCGCCGGGTAGGATTATGCTATGCGATGCTACCTGGTGAACTTACCATCTACTCTCTTCTACATGCTGCAAGATGGAGGTGGCCAGAAGCATAGACTTTGATAGGACTAGCTATCCCCCTCTTATTCCGGCATTCTGCAGTTCAGTCCACATATGATACCCCTCTTTCATTTGATACCAATGCATACATATGCAGTGTAGCTCCTTGCTTGCGAGTACTTTGGATGAGTACTCACGGTTGCTTTGCTCCCCATTTTCCCCTTTCTATGCCCGATTGCTGCGACCAGACGATGGAGTGCAGGAGCGAGACGCTGTCGTCGATGACGACTCCTACTACACTGGAAGTGCCTACTACTAGGTGCAGGTCGTTGACGACGACCAGGAGTAGTTTAGGAGGATCCCAGGCAGGAGGCATGTGCCTCTTTCGATCTGTATCCCAGTTTCTGCTAGCCTTCTTAAGGCAAACTTGTTTACTTATGTATGTACTCAGATATTGTTGCTTCCGCTGACTCGTCTATGATCGAGCTCTTGTATTCGAGCCCTCGAGGCCCCTGGCTTGTAATATGATGCTTGTATGACTTATTTTATTCATAGCACTACTAGGGAAAAACCTAGCAGTAGCGCTGGTTTTGTCCTCACTAGTAGCGCGGGTAGGCGCACTACTAATAAGGCGCTACAGCTATTGCTTAGTAGTAATGCGTGCCGCACGCGCTACTGCTAGGACAAATAGTTGCAGCGCTTGTTCACTCCCACGCTGCTGCTAATGTAACTACTGGCAGCGTGTTTTCTTTCCATCGCTACTAGTATTGTTTTTTTATTTTTAGTGTATTTATGCGCCATCGTACAAATATTGGTACAATACCAGTTATGAGGTTTACATCATTATGTCCATAACAGTGTGTCAAATGAAGGTGGATTAGGTTCAAGTGGAGGCAATATGTGGTGCATGTCAAAAGTATACTACTAATCCAAACTTGATCTAGTTTGGACTAGTAGTACTTTCGATGTGCACCACATGTTGCCTCCACTTGAATCTAATCCGCCAGCACAAGCTATTTAATCATCATCATAATCATTAGCACCAACAATATTTATTTAATCACCACTAACACTAGCTAATAATAATCACAGTCATTACCACCAACACTAGCTATTTTATCATCATAGTAATAGGGTAGCACATCATCATCCTCAAATTCATTTCTAGCTAATCACTCCTGCTGCTCTCTCTTAGGTAAAACAACATAAAACATGTGTAGCTCTCCTCCTTGATCAAGTTGGAGCATGCAGATGAACCTGTCTCCTAATTTTGGGTAGCACATCTGTTTGCTGCCCCCTAGTACTTGTCTGCGCTCCCCCATCACATATCTGGTCCAGTCTTGCACTACTAAGCATTCATCGCTGATCTTGAATGCACTAAAGTAACATGTAGGATATCTTGGCCGTAAGCTAATAATACTCATGGTACCTTTAGTCTCGATCCCATAAGGCACAACATCCATCGGGAGTCCCTGTTGAAGAACATCGTATGGTCACATACTTAGCAATGAAGTTTAGCTTCACAAATAATGTATGGAAAAGATGCACTGAGGACAAATAGTAAAAATCTTACCATCCTTCCTAAATAGATGTGACCGTAGTTCATGACGAACACTATTGGTCGCACGTTTTCAGTACTAAGATTTCTAAGTCCAGGAAGAAAATTTGTCTTGACGGTATCAAGATCCTCAAGCCATGAAACATAATGAATTAGCTCCTCGCAGTTTAGTTCAGCCCCAGGACAGTAGTAGGTCCTGTCTACCAAGCGCTGGACATGTTTGCTTGCACCGAAATAAGCTGGCAATACAAATTAGTTGTCAACTATTTTTGAATAAACAATATCAAAGACATAAATATGGTTGAGAAACTTACATTTTGGTGTAACTGGAGGCGTCTGCACATCGACCTAGATGTCGGTATTACCTTCAATATCATCTTCCGGACGAATATCAAAGGTGATAACCATATCAGGCTCAAATGCATAAGTCTTGCATAGTGCTCGCCATGTCATGCTTAATTACGAAAAAAGACTTGTCGTTGTGACTTACTGTATCCACTTCGAAGTTCTCGTCCAGCTTGATGCTGAAGCGCCTATCATCATCTAGGAAGATTCTGTCGCACAGGCCGCGCTCGTCTTCGCAGTATTTGCAAATACCAAAATCCTTTTTGTCGTGAGACATTTCCTATGTTCATAGTTAAAACATCAATTGAAAATCGATAAAAGACAACTACCAGGATACTCAACACACAAATCCGGGGCACTCGATATTTCCTACATATTCTGGCAAAAGTCATGCCAAAATTCACGGAAAAATCCGGCATGACCTTTGCTAAAATAGGATATATCGAGCGCCTGAAATTTGCCGGAACGGAAATGAATCAACACTCCGGCAAAACATAGGCCACTCGGAGGTGTAACCTGCAAACATGACCGGCCACTTGGATATTGAGCAACACAAGATATACATTTCAAAATATCTTATAAGACTCAAATTAGCATGCATTCAATAAGCAAAAGTAAATCATCTCATGCGTCCGTACATCGTCGAATATTATCACTAATACATCCCGAATAGTGTCATACATATAACATCACTAGTACAACTAAAACCCTAGCACACGACGGGTATCGGCGCAGGCGGTGGACACCCACAGAGAAGGAACCATCACGGGATCATAGCTCCAATGAGATCCATGGAGAACCTGCTAGGTATTGGAGAACCTGTGCTCCAACGCAAACAAGTAGCGACGGACATGCGCGTCCTCCTCATTGACACAGTGACGCACCACCTCCGCGGAGTCCTCGAGCCTCTGGACCGTCACTAGCCCACGCGACCGCCACCAAAGAAGGTTCGGGTCAACGACAGGCTGGCTCCTCACCAACTTGCGCCGCCCGGTAGGTAGCGCCTCCTAGTACCACCCCGGTGGAGCCCAGTCCCGGACATGGCCCATCTGGTCAAGCAGGTGTCGTCCTCCGCCGACTCGACGACGAGGATGCGGGATAGGCATCGTCCACGTCGATGCGGGAAAATTGCTTTAACTAAAAAAATAGCAACAAGTTCTTACTAACTAGTTCTATTAATTCAACTCGTTCTTACTAAAAATAAACTTACTATAAATAAAAATATTCTAGTACCTAATTAGTACCTAGTTCTTACTAACTAATTAGTACCTAAGAACTACTGCCCTAATTACCATCTAATTTGATGAACCTATAGGGGTGGAAAGTAGTAGAAACCCTAACTAATTTCATGGAGGTAGAAACCCTAGGCAGAGGTAGGGGAGAGGGAGGAGCAGGCGTGCTCACCTCGGGTGCCTGCGACGAGGGAGGGGCAGGCGGCGTCGAGGTCGTGGCCGGGGCTCCGGGGCGGTGTTGAGGTCGGGGGGGCGGGGGTGGCGTCCGGGGCGGCGTTGAGGTCGGGGGCGGGGGCGGCGTCCCGGGCAGCGTTGAGGTCGGGGGCGGGGCCGGCGTTGAATCTGGGGTCAGGGGCGGAGTGGGGAGAGCGCGCGGCGGCCGAGGGGCGACGGCGGCGGCAAGAGTGGAGTTGATTTGGGGGATGAAGTGGCCGTGGGGAAGGACGAACCGCGTGGTTAAGTCAGAAGTACCAGTAGCGCATTCTAGAAAGGGCGCTACTGCTACGTTAGCTACAGCGTGTTCTGGAATACACGCTGCAGCTAAGGAGATTAGCAGTAGCGCTGTGCCATTATACGCGCTACTGCTAGGTTGGGCTAGCCATGTGCGCCCAGTTCAAACGTAGCAGCAGCGCTTTTCGCTAGTACGCGCTACTTCTAAAGTCATAGTAGCAGCACGGTTTATTTACACGCGCTGCTACTAAGTAGCAGCAGCGCTTGATTTTGTACAGCGCTACTGGTAAAATTCTGTGTATAGGCTTTTCCCTAGTAGTGTAGAGTTGTGTTGTGATATCTTCTCATGAGTAACTGATCTTGATCGTACACGTTTGCGTGTATGATTAGTGTACGATTGAAACGGGGGCGTCACAAGTTGGTATCAGAGCCAACTGCCTGTAGGAACCCCCCTTCCACACTCCTTGGCCGAAGTTGAGTCTAGACATTGCAAAAACTTTTACTAACATGGATGTGTGCCTTACGGGCCCACGTCGCCATTGGGTGGTATTAGGATCTTTTATTCCTCATCTATACTCCGAGACTCTGATCTCTCTTCTATTCGGGTTAAAAGATTTTGCTAACTCTAACTCTAGGTTCTCGTAATTACTTCCTTCTGGAGAGCCCCTTATTATAGATGATCAACTACTACACCAGAAGATTCAGAAGATACCCTCCGAAGTTATCCCGAGATCTTGTGCTCATTGCGTTTGCAATTCCCTTCCACCATTAACCCCTATATATAACTACATGCGCTTGCCATTCTTACCTTAGTCCCCAGTTGCTCTTGTTATTACAGATACCCCAAAATACTCATTGTTGTTCCGAGAATCCTTGTGCCTACTGCCTTGCAGTTCCTTGTCACCTGAATACACCTACAAATTAATCCTCACACACATCGAGGATTTGTTCCTTACTAGTTGTTAATGTGTTTCAGCAAGGTCTTCTAAATACCATTCGATCTTTCGAAAATCCCGAGCAGCCTATTCCTCTTGAAATTCTTGCCTGCTTGCATTATGGTTAATTCCATATGTCTAGTAGTCCTCGTTGACATCCCTTGTCCTTGCAATTTTGAGCCTAATGAATTATTGTCTGTGAATGCATGCAATCATTAATTGACCCTTATAAATTATCCTTCCGGCTCAGACGTCATTTTAAACATGAGCTGGATCTCGACCAACCAAATTACCATCGATTGTACCCCTAAGGCTATTCAACTTATCCATCCCTAATCAGAGCATTGCTTCTGATCCCTTGTCTTGGAATTCATAATTCCTTTGCATTTGAGCTTTGAGTTAGTCAGTTGTTTCTATAATCTGACCTCCTTGCATTCTTTCTTCCTCTGGTTGAGTAATGATGCTCACATCAGATCCCTTGCGGACCACCAGACCCTTTGTCGGATTTTATCCGCCCATGTCCTTCATATTGAATAACCTTGTGAGCCTTTCCATGGGAATATAATGCATTTGGTAAATTGTATCCTCTGCTTTGTGAACCATGCTCTACTTTCGAGCTTGTATTATTTACTCCGAAGTTTGTGGAATATGTTCCTAAGATGCCCTGATGGGTTGAACCTATGCCTTCGCTAATCCGTGTGAACCCGAAAGATTTCACGGGTCATACTTATCTGGTATTGCACCAGGTAAAAATTTGAACAACTAATGTCATTTTCGAAATATGAGAGGTGAATGAAAGGTTATACGTTGAAAAAGTGGTAGTCGACCTTGAACCCTGTGTTCATGCCCACGGACCCGATGTATACCTTATCATGGAAGCTTCTCTTAAAATAATTATCCCCTTGTTATAAGTTCATCTTGTATCTGTGGACGTGGTTCCGACCATGTTTCTCCTTGATTCCATTTCTCGTGCAAGTTTGAGGACTTGTCTTCTACAGAGCATTTCCCTAGTCCGACCTCTGCTTTGATCTGTCGTCGAGTATTACCCCCGTGGTATCTCGAGATTATCATGGAACCGCATAACTTCTTATGAGTTCTTCATCAAGTGCCACATTCTCATTGATTCCAATTTTTCACGGGCTCTGAGTTTTTTTAAACACTCAAAGACACCAATAACTGACTCAAGTCCTCACTATGATTAATCAGCTCTTGGTAACCTTCATTACTTACGAGTTTGAACTCGATCACGTCATTCCTAGCCTGCTTGGCTATATCCTTGTCGTGTCGATTTTAACTGTGCTACCTCGTCCTTCTTCCCGGAGCAAAAATTTCGATGGTTTGCTAATCTTACGTCGATCTTCCTCGTCATATCAATTGTCCTTGAACAACAAGCTTGATTTCAAGTTTGTGTCGTACCTATGGTTTCAATAACTTTTCGCTTCATCATTCCGTTGACTTGATGTCATCGCCGGTCGGTTACATCTTCTTGAAATCTCTCGACAAATGTGTAGTGATCATCATCAATATTCTGAGGTCTTCCAGGATATGGATCGAATTCATGATGATAAATACCATCCTTGCCCCTCGATAATTTGGCTTATCATCGACACAAGGGGAGCCAAAGAATATTCTCAAGTATTAGCAGCTGACTTATCAATTCAACCACACCTGGAAACTTAATATTTGCAGCAAAGTATTTAGTAGCAAAGTAATATGATAGTAGTGGTAACGATAGCAAAAGGTAACGGTAACAAAAGTAGTGTTTTTGGTATTTTGTAGTGATGATAGAAATAGCAATGGAAAAGTAAATAAGCGAAGAACAATATATGGAAAGCTCGTAGGCAATGGATCGGTGATAGAGAATTATGCCGGATGCGGTTCGTCATGTAACAGTCATAACCTAGGGTGACACAGAACTAGCTCCAATTCATCAATGTAATGTAGGCATGTATTCCGAATATAGTCATACGTGCTTATGGAAAAGAACTTGCATGACATCTTTTGTCCTACCCACCAATGGCAGCGGGGTCCTAGCGGAAACTAAGGGATATTAAGGCCTCCTTTTAATAGAGTACCGTACCAAAGCATTAACACATAGTGAATACATGAACTCCTCAGACTACGGTCATCACTGGGAGTGGTCCCGATTATTGTCACTTCGGGGTTGCCGGATCATAACACATAGTAGGTGACTATAGACTTGCAAGATAGGATCAAGAACTCTCATATATTGATGAAAACATAATAGGTTCAGATATGAAATCATGGCACTCGGGCCCTAGTGACAAGCATTAAGCATAGCAAAGTCATAGAAACATCAATCTCAGAAAATAGTGGATACTAGGGATCAAACCCTGTCGACATTCTGGGAACGGGGGTCCCCAGACTTGCCTGCCTGCGGCCTGCGGCGTGGCTCAAGTGGGGGCCCAGCGTGGCCCATCTTCATCAGCTCAAGCTCAAGACCCTCGCGAGGGGCCAAGCCTCACGGGGTGGACGACCGAAAACTTCCTCAGAGGCAGCCTCATCAGGCCGGCTCGCGAGGAGGCAGAGAGATCAAGGCAGGGGCACCTCGCGAGGAGCCCATGTCACAAGCCATGACGATCGAGACCAGGCGGGCGTCAGGTGGGTGCCTGCCTATGCAGTGTCCTTGTTTCCCGTTTGGTGCAAAGGGGGCAAGCAGAGGCCAAGGCATCGGGCAAAGGTTACCATTCAAGTGCAACGAGACCAAGACCAATAGAGCGGCAGGACGGAGGTCACCGTGGAGCCCAAGACGGCGTCACCATAAGTGCTTTTGGCAGCCGAAGACCACCTTTGGTTAGGATAACTTGTACTAGATGTTCCCCTTCAAAACGGCCAATTGTTGGTGCCCTTCCCGCTCATTATTTGGGGAGAGGCCCAGGGCCTCTATAAATAGAGCTAGCCACCACAGAGTAGGGGGACATCTAGAGATCTGATAGAGCCCTAGCAGAGAGAGAGAGAGGCGACTGAACTCACCCAAGCAGTTCATCGCACCAGCTCAAGAACACCTCTCGCGAGGTTGTTCTTCCCTTGTACTGTTCATCATCAGCCCCTGAGGCAATCCACCACACCACACACTTGAGTAGGGTATTACACCACAACGGTGGCCCGAACCAGTATAAACCTCGTGTCCCTTGTGTTGTTCGTTGTTTCCAGCTTAGATCACGCGAGGAGATTGGACGTAGATCGGTAGGGGAGAGATCTCCACGCGCACCCTAGTGTTCGAACCTCAAGGGTCCGCCGGAACCCGAAATCCGACATTTGGCGCGCCAGGTAGGGGGTGCGCCGGAGTTCTCCCTCCTGACGACCCGCTCTCCCCCAGCATCGCATCCCGCCCTCATGGCAGACAACGTGCCGCCCACTCCAGCAACGGATGCCGGCACTGGGGCCAGGAGGCTCCGGGCCTTGGCCCTCACCTTGCGACAGGTGCAGTGGCCGCACAAGTTCAAGCCCGAGATGCCGCTGCGCTACAACGGCACGACAGACCCGATTATTTTCCTGCTGGCGTACGAGGAGGCCGTCCTCAGAGCCGGGGCGACGACTGGGTGATGGCCAACTGGTTACCCATGGCCCTCACCGGCGTCCCGCGCACGTGGCTCCTCCACCTGCCGAAGGCTTCTGTCACCTCCTGGGAGGAGCTGCGTGACCTCTTCCTTGCCCGTTTCGCCGCCCCAGCGCCGCCCGTCGTCGCAGCTCTCCTGGGTGGCTCCCAGGCACCACCCTCGAGCCATCACGTCAAGTCGTTCACCCGCCAGATCAGCACCGCCTCCAAGTGCCGAGAAGCCCCCCCCCCCCCCGAGCTGGGTGGCGCCCGAGGCCGATCTAACCTTCGACTCAGAGGACCACCTCTTTAACCCCATCGGTTCGGGCGCGCTCCCGATGCTATGCACCCCCACCATCTACCAAGTGGCCGTCACCAGGAACCTCATCGACGGTGGTGCCGGCCTCAACATGCTCTCGGTGGAGGCCTTCAGCCTCCTCCACGTGCCACTGGAGCGGCTCCAACCCAGCAGGCCTTTCTCGGGCGTCGGAGCCGGTTCAACCGCCTCCTTGGGACAGATCCGCCTCCCAGTGACCTTCGGCACCTGCGACAACTTCCGCACGGAGCTGATCAACTTCGACATCGCCCCCATTGGCCTCCCCTACAATGCCATCCTCGGCTATCCGGCCTTGGCTCGGTTCATGGCAGCAACTCACCCGGCGTACAACCTCATGAAGATGCCTGGGAGCAGTGGCGTCCTCACCGTGTCAGGAGACACAAGGGATGCACTGCAGGTGCTCCAGGTTGTTTTCAGGGCGGCCGCGGTGGCACAGCCCACTAGCACCGACACCCTTGAGCCCAAGGGGGCTGCACCGGCTAAAAAGAAGCAGCTATTCACCCAAGACACGACAGAAACCAAGCAGGTACCAGTCGACGAGGACGGGTCCACTGGCGCCACCTTCACCATAGGGGCCAACCTCGAGCCCGAGCAGGAGGAGGCCCTGGTGAGGTTCCTGCGTGCGAACAAGAAGGTGTTCGTGTGGGAACCTGATCAGTTGGCAGGGGTCCCAAGGAAAGTGATTGACCATCACCTCAATGTGTGCCCCAATGTGCGCCCCGTGAAGCAGAAGGCGAGGCGGCAGTCCACTAAGAAACAAGCTTTCATCGTTCAAGAGACCTGGAAGCTAGAGGCAGCAGGAGTTATCCGCGAGGTCCGCTACCCTGATTGGCTGGCTAATCCAGTCTTTGTGCCAAAAAAGGGAGGAAAGGAGCGCATGTGTGTCGACTTCACCAACCTCAACAAGGCCTGCCCGCAGGATCCATTTCCGCTCCCCCGCATTGACCAGATAGTTGACTCCACCGCAGAGTTTGACCTATTGAGTTTCCTAGATGCCTTCTCGGGCTATCACCAGATCAAGATGGCGGTAGAAGACGTGGAGAAGACGGCTTTCCTGACCCCGTGTGGAGTGTACTGCTATACGTGCATGCCATTTGGGTTGCGCAATGCAGGCGCGACCTTTCAGCAGCTGATGCACATCGCCTTAGGCCGGCAGCTCGGGAGGAATGCTGAAGCTTACGTCGATGACATTGTGGTGAAGTCTCGTGAGGCAAGATCCCTGATATAGGACCTGGAAGAAACCTTTGCGAGCCTCAATGAAGTGGACCTACGTCTCAACCCAGAGAAGTGCGTGTTTGGAGTCCCCTCGGGCAAGCTCCTAGGTTTCCTCGTGTCCCACAGGGGCATCAAGGCCAACCCAGAGAAAGTCAAGGCAGTCGAAGACATGAGCCCGCCAAGGGCCCTCAGAGAGATGCAGAAGCTCACCGGGCGCGTAACTGCACTGGGGTGCTTCATCTCCAAGCTTGGGGAACGAGCGCTGCCCTTCTTCAAGCTAATGAAGAAAAAGGGCCCCTTCGAATGGACTGAAGAGGTTGAGAAGGCATTCCAAGACCTCAAGAGGTACCTTACCAGCCCACCAGTGATGGTAGCTCCGCGTCCTCAGGAGCCCCTAGTGCTCTACTTTGCGGCCACCCCCTACTCCGCTAGCGCAGCCCTGGTGGCGGTCAGGGAGGTGCGTTGTGCCAAGGCCGCATCGACCGTCCGAACTGAAGCAAAGCAGAGCCGGGAGGGCCTCGCGAAGGACGCAACCACAGCCAGAAAGGAACAGCCGCAGCAGGAGAACGCACCCAAAGCAGGAGAGGCCTCTTCAGGCGACCAAGCACTGGGGGCTCCGTCGTCTCAAGAGACGCCTCGACCTCTGGAGGACGCAAGCTGCGCCAGCACCCTCAACCTCCTCGAGCATCCCGTGTACTTCATCAGCATGGTGCTACGGGACGCAAGGGCACGGTACCCCATGCCTCAAAAACTCCTCCTCGCGCTACTAGTGGCCTCACGCAAGCTGCGCCACTACTTCCAAGGCCATCCCATCAAAGTCGTCTCAGCATACCCCTTGGAAAGAGTACTCAGGAGACCCAACTCGGCTGGGAGGGTCGCTGAATGGAACATTGAACTACAGGCATTTCAGCTAGAATTCAGTACGACCAGAGTCATCAAGGGAGCCGACTTGCGGATTTCGTGGCAGAATGGGTAGAGGCGCCGGGTCTTGAGGCAGGCGAAGACCGATCACTTTCCTCGGGAAGTGAAGCACCGGACGGCTGGGTCATGTACTTCGATGGGGCGTTCTCCCGACACGGTGCGGGAGCTGGCGCAGTGCTCGTATCCCCTACCCAGGACAAACTCTACTACGCCTTACAACTCTGCTTCCAACACAGAGAAAAGGTCTCCAACAACATAGCGGAGTACGAAGGCCTAATAGCAGGCCTAAAGGCCGCAATTGCCTTAGGGGTAAAGCGCCTCATCATCCAGGGTGATTCGCAGCTCCTCGTCAACTTCTCCAACAAGATATACGAGCCAAAGGACGAGCACATGGAAGCCTACCTCACTGAGGTTCGCAAGATGGAGAAACAGTTCTGGGGGCTGGAGTTGCAACACGTGCCTCGGGGCATCAATCAGGAAGCTGATGACATTGCCAAGAGGGCATCTCAGCGGCTGCCTCAGGAGCCTGGCATCTTCGAGGAGCGGCTCTTCAAACCCTCGGCGGTGCCGTCACTGTCAAGCACGACGCAACCAAGGGAGGAGCTCCCTCAGCCGCCTGCCTCGGGAGCCCCGGTCTGCGGCCGGCCTCAGGGGCACGCCTGCTCCTAGCGTTAGAGCCTCAGGAAGGGTGTTGAATCCTGGAGCTCAAGAACTACCTGATGCAAGGGACTCTGCCGGAGAACGAGGAGGAAGCGGAGCGTGTGGCGCGGCAGGCCACAACTTATTGCATCAAGGATGGAGAGCTCTACAGGAAACGACCAAATGACGTGTCCCTACGTTGCATCTCCCGAGAGCAAGGGAAGGAGCTACTGGCGGACATACACGGCGGAGACTGCGGGCACCACTCGTCGTCACGAACCCTCGTCGGCAAGACGTTCCGTAGTGGATTCTACTAGCCCACAGCGCTCATCGACGCCGTTGAGCTGGTGAAGGCTTGTGAGGCCTGCCGGTTTCATGCTAAGCAGATCCATCAGCCTGCGGGGGGTCTACAGACTATACCCCTCTCATGGCCGTTCGCAGTTTGGGGGCTGGAAATTCTGGGCCCATTTCCTTGGGCGCCAGGGGGCTATCGCTACCTCTACGTCACTGTGGACAAGTTCACCAAGTGGGCTGAGGTGGAAGCCGTCCGCACAATCCTGGCAGGCTCCACGGTCAAGTTCATCAAGGGCCTCGTGAGCCGATTTGGGGTGCCCAACCGCATCATCACCGACAATGGTTCGTAATTCACCAGTAATCTCTTCAAAACATACTGTGCTAACCTTGGAACGCAGATATGCTACGCTTCGGTAGCACACCCCCGGAGCAAGGGCCAGGCCGAGCGAGCCAACGAGGAAGTCCTCAGGGGCCTCAAAGCCAGGACCTTTAAGAAGAAGCTGGAGGCCTGTGGTAGGGGCTGGTATGACGAGCTCCAGTCTGTGATGTGGTCAATCCGCACAACTGCGACCAAGCCGACTGGAGAGACCCCATTCTTCCTCGTCTACGGAGCAGAGGTTGTTCTCCCTCACGAGGTCAGACGTCGCTCCGCACGGGTCCTGGCGTTTGACGAGACGCAGCAGGACGCCATGCGGGGGATGGATCTCGTGCTGGGGAAGGAACGCCGCCGAGAAGCCGCGCTGCGAGCGGCAAGGTATCAACAGGCGCTGCGACGATACCACTGCCGCAATATCCGCCCTAGAACTCTTGAGGTAGGGGATCTCGTACTCAGACGGGTTCTCTCCAGGGAGGGGCTGCACAAGCTCTCTACCATGTGGGAGGGCCCATTCAAGGTTGTTCATGTCTCCAGGCCTGGCTCCGCGCGCTTGGAGACCACGGAGGGGGTACCCATCCAGAACGCATGGAACATTCAACATCTCCAGAGGTTCTATCCCTGAGCGAGGCCTAGCACCTAGGAAAGGCCCGATGCCTGTGAAGCTGCCGTGTTTTGGGAAAGGCCCGGTGCCTGTGAAGAAGGCAAATGCCTGTGAAGCTGCTGTGTTTGGGAAAGGCCCGGTGCCTATGAAGAAGGCAAATGCCTGTGAAGTTGCCGTGTTTTGGGAAAAGGCCCGGTGCGTGTGAAGAAGGCCAATGCCTGTGAAGCTGCCGCATTTCGGGAAAGGCCCGATGCCTGTGAAGAAGGCCAATGCCTGTGAAGCTCGCCACCCATGACACTCTCACATAATAATGAGTGGGGTTGTACACCCCCCGGAGTCTCCAGAGTGCCGCCCACGGGCCTCGGGGGCTCCCACCCACGCCCAGTGGCAGCACTTAGCTCCGCGCTGGTGAGAAGACGTCGAAGACTAGGATAGGTGCCGGACGCGGCTTTTCCATTTGCTTTCTACAGTTGGCTTGTTTATTCCCGTTTGAAGTTTTATTGAAGCTGTTGACGTTCCTGCCTGGTGACTCTTTATCTTTTTCACTCGCTTGCCTCATTTTCTCTCGCACAAGTCTCGCGAGGGAGGTTCGCGGGCGTCCTCGCGAGTGTTTTTCTGCCCCGATCGTCTGGAGCTTTCCTGTCCATGTCCTCTGCGGGAGCACCCCTCCCAGTCCGTGCCTCACGGGCATCGCGACATGAGTGCAGGACCTGGGCCGATCGCCCCCACAACCAAGACTGAAAGGTACCCCTCCTACTGATCCTTGCAGGGCACAAAGTGCACGGCGAGGCCACGGCCTCGGGAGGTGAGGACCGCGTCAAGCCCCACAGAGCTAAAATAATTCCCGCACATGGGTGCACGGCGCGGGAACACAACGCAGAAATAGCGGAAGCAGCACGATGGTTAACAGCAGCAGTTCTAACACCCCCCCCCCCCTGCGGGGCCCTATACTACCTTCTATTTCTGCGCAGGAAAAGAAGGAAAACAAAATGGGCGCAATTTGTCCTGCACCAACCCACAGCGAAGGTTCGAGCTGCTCCTGGGACTCAAGCGGATCCCTCCTCTCGCTTCGCCGGGGCGCGATGGCGGGCTGACCCGCTACCTTCACTCAGACGGGCGCGACGGCGCGGGGGCTGGTCGCGGCCACCGCTGGAGGACCTGCTGCCTAAGAGGGAGTCGCCGAAGCTCAGCGAACCCCGAGCACCACCGCCTGTACTCCTGTCGCCGTCTTCATCCTGGTCAGTATCGGGGCTGGGTAGGCGGCCGCAGTCATCGTCTTCGGGGCAGCACCCAGCACGGCGACCATCTTCCCTGAACACCCTCACGTAGAGGGTAGCGTCGCCATCAAACTTGAAGTGCAGGATGCACCACCGCCCCAGGCCGCGCGTGCGGGCAAACGTTTGCGAGCCGCGGGTCAAGGCCCCATTCCCAGAAACGGAGACCTCCAGCGAAGCCTAGGAGGCCCTGCTGCAGCAGCCGTCTGCTGGAGCCAGAAGCCGCACCGGGCACTGGCCGGCAGATCAGCTACGAAGAAACGGGGGAGCTGGAGCTGGGTGCTTGTTGGGTCCGCTGACCACATGATGAACTCCGGCAGCACCTCCGCAAGCGAAAGCGTGGCCTAGGGGGGCACGCAGCCACGGCATGCCCCCCATCGGCGGCCGGGCGCTCACCACCGCACTGGGAACCGCCTCCATGGCCGCGGGAAGCCACTACGGGGACCGTGGAATGCTTGCGAGGGCGGCCTCGGCCGCGCTTGGTCGGGGGGGGAGTCAGGCCCTGCCTGGCAGGCCTTTCCTTTCTCCACGACCGAGAATCTCTTTGGAGCCATCAGAACGGCAAGTAGCCAAGAAGAAGAAAAGTAGCAGAAAGAAGGGATGGGCTGAAGGGGCTCACGCAGCCCCGTACTTATAGCCGGAGGTGGCCAACCGCCGAGCACCACGATCGCAGGTAATCATGACCGGTTTCTCTGCACGCAGGGACTTATCAAGTCGTGCGGTCGCCGAGGCGTCATGGGGAAGTGCATACGCCCATGTCCGATCAGTCGCCACACGGCGCCCGAGGCCGCAGGCTATTGGGGCCCGCGGCGCTTCGTGCTCGCCCCTCCGCTTCCCTGCTAGGCCAAGCCGAGCGCGCCTTGGGCCCGGGGGCTACTGTCGGCGTTCTGGGACCGGGGGTCCCTAGACTTGCCTGCCTGCGGCCCGCAGCGTGGCTCAAGTGGGGGCCCAACATGGCCCATCTTCATCAGCTCAAGCTCAAGACCCTCGCGAGGGGCCAAGCCTCGCGGGGCGGACGACCGGAAACTTCCTCAGAGGCATCCTCATCAGGCAGGCTCGCGAGGAGGAGGAGAGATCAAGGCAGGGGCACCTCGCGAGGAGCCCATGACGCATGCCATGACGATCGAGACCAGGCGGGCGCCTGCCTGCGCAGTGTCCTTGTTTCCCCTTTGGTGCAAAGGGGGCAAGCACAGGCCAAGCCATCAGGCAAAGGTTACCATTCAAGTGCAATGAGACCAAGACCAACAGAGCGTCAAGACGGAGGTCACCGTGGAGCCCAAGACGGCGTCACCACCAGTGCTTTTGGCAGCCGAAGACCACCTTTTGTCAGCATAACTTGTACTAGATGTTCCCCTTCAAATGGCCAATTGTTGGCGCCCTTCCCGCTCATTATTTGGGGAGAGACCCAGGGCCTCTATAAATAGAGCTAGCCACCACAGAGTAGGGGGGCATCTAGAGATCTGATAGAGCCCTAGCAGAGAGAGAGAGAGGCGACTGAACTCACCCAAGCAGTTGACCGCACGAGCTCAAGAACACCTCTCGCGAGGCTATTCTTCCCTTGTACTGTTCATCATCAGCCCCTGAGGCAATCCACCACACCACACACTGGAGTAGGGTATTACACCACAACGGTGGGCCGAACCAGTATAAACCTCGTGTCCCTTGTGTTGTTCGTTGTTTCCAGCTTAGATCATGCGAGGAGATTGGACGTAGATCGATAGGGGAGAGATCTCCCCGCGCACCCTGGTGTTCGAACCTCAAGGGTCCGCCGGAACTCGAAATCCGACAAACCCTAACAAAACTAACTCGATTACATGATAAATCTCATCCCACCCATCACCGTCAAGCAAGCCTATGATGGAATTACTCACGCACGGCGGTGAGCAATCATGAAATTGCTGATGGAGGATGGTTGATGATGACAATGGCAACGGATTCCCCTCTCCGGATCCCCGAACAGACTCTAGATCAGCCCTCCCGAGAGGTTTCAGGGCTCGGCGGCGGCTCCATATCGTAAAACGCGATGAATCCTTCTCTCTGATTTTTTTCTCCCCGAAAGCAAATATATAGAGTTGGGTTGAGGTCGGAGGAGCTCCAGGGGGCCCACGAGGTAGGGGGCGCACCCAGGGGGCAGGCGCGCCCCCACCCTTGTGTCTAGGGTGTGGCCCCCTGGTCTTCATATTTTGCAAGGATTTTTTATTATTTCCAAAAAGACGTTCCGTGAAGTTTCAGGTCATTCCGAGAACTTTTGTTTCTGCACATAAATAACACCATGGCAATTCTGCTGAAAACGGCGTCAGTCTGGGTTAGTTCCATTCAAATCATGCAAGTTAGAGTCCAAAACAAGGGCAAAAGTGTTTGGAAAAGTAGATACGAGGGAGACGTATCAGTGCCCCCCTCCCGTATATAAAGGAGTGGAGGAGGGGGAGGGCCGACCCTCTACTATGGCATGCCCTAGGGAGTCCTACTCCCACCGGGAGTATGATTCCCCCTTTCCATGTAGTAGGAGTAGGAGAGTAGGAAAGGGAAGAGAGTAGACAAGGAAGGAGTGGGTGCCGCCCCTCCCCCTAGTCCAATAGGGCCCATATACTCCCCGGGGGGTTCCGGTAACCCCCCGGTACTCCGGTTAATGTCCGAACTCACTCGGAACCATTCCGATGTCCAAACATAGTCATCCAATATATCGATCTTTATGTATCGACCATTTCGAGACTCCTTGTCATGCCCGTGATCACATCCGGGACTCCAAACAACCTTCGGTTCATCAAAACACATAAACTCATAATACCGGCACCGAACGTTAAGCGTGCGGACCCGACGGGTTCGAGAACTATGTAGACATGACCGAGACTCACTTCCGGTCAATAACCAATAGCAGAACCTGGATGTTCATATTGGCTCCCACATATTCTACTAAGATATTTATCGGTCAAACCGCATAACGATATACGTTGTTCCCTTTGTCATCGGTATGTTACTTGCCCGAGATTCGATCGTCGGTATCTCAATACCTAGTTCAATCTCGTTACCGGCAAGTCTCTTTACCCGTTCCGTAATGCTACATCCCGTAACCAACTCATTAGCTACATTGCTTGCAAGGCTTATATTGATGTGAATTACCGAGAGGGCCCAGAGATACCTCTCCGACAATCGGAGTGACAAATCCTAATCTCGATCAATGCCAACTCAAAAAACACCATCGGAGACACCTGTAGAGCACCATTATAATCACCCAGTTACGTTGTGAAGTTTGGTAGCACACAAAGTGTTCCTCCGGTACTCGGGAGTTGCATGATCTCATAGTCATAGGAATATGTATAAGTTATGGAGAAAGCAATAGCAACAAACTAACGATCATCGTGCTAAGCTAACGGATGGGTCAAGTCAATCAAATCATTCTCTAATGATGTGATCCCGTTAATCAAATGACAACTCATGTCTATGGTTAGAAAACATAACCATCATTGTGTTATCCGGAAATCGTAATACATGTGTGAATAACAGGCACCAACATGTCCCTAGTAAGCCTCTAGTTGACTAGCTCGTTGATCAACAGATAGTCATGGTTTCCTGACTATGGAAATTGGATGTCATTGATAATGAGATCACATCATTAGGAGAATGATGTGATGGACAAGACCCAATCCTAAACATAGCATAAGATCGTGTAGTTCGTTTGCTAGAGTTTTTCCAATGTCGAGTATCTTTTCCTTAGACCATGAGATCGTGTAACTCCCGGATACCGTAGGAATGCTTTGGGTGTACCAAACGTCACAACGTAACTGGGTGACTATAAAGGTATACTACGGGTATCTCCGAAAGTGTCTGTTGGGTTGACACGGATCGAGACTGGGATTTGTCACTCCGTATGACGGAGAGGTATCACTGGGCCCACTCGGTAATGCATCATCATAATGAGCTCAAAGTGACCAAGTGTCTGGTCACGGGATCATGCACTACGGTACGAGTAAAGTGACTTGCCGGTAACGAGATTGAACGAGGTATTGGGATACCGATGATCGAATCTCGGGCAAGTAACATATCGATTGACAAAGGGAATTGCATACGGGGTTGCTTGAATCCTCGACATCGTGGTTCATCCGATGAGATCATTGAGGAGCATGTGGGAGCCAACATGGGTATCCAGATCCCGCTGTTGGTTATTGACTGGAGAGCGATCTCGGTCATGTCTACATGTCTCCCGAACCCGTAGGGTCTACACACTTAAGGTTCGGTGACGCTAGGGTTGTAGGGATATGTATATGCAGTAACCGGAATGTTGTTCGGAGTCCCGGATGAGATCCTGGACGTCACGAGGAGTTCCGGAATGGTCCGGAGGTAAAGATTTATATATGGGAAGTCCTGTTTCGGCCATCGGGACAAGTTTCGGGGTCATCGGTATTGTACCGGGACCACCGGAAGGGTCCCGGGGGTCCACCGGGTGGGTCCACCTGCCCCGGGGGGCCACATGGGCTGTAGGGGGTGCGCCTTGGCCTACATGGGCCAAGGGTACCAGCCCCAAGAGGCCCATGCGCCTAGGGTTCACAAAAGGGAAGAGTCCCACTAGTGGAAGGCACCTCCTAGGTGCCTTGGGGGGAGGGAAACCTCCCTTGGCCGCCGCCCCCCCAGGAGATTGGATCTCCTAGGGCCGGCGCCCCCCCTTGGCCCTCCTATATATAGTGGGGGAAGGAGGGCTTTTCATCCACGCCTTTGGTTGCCTCCTTCTCCCTCTCCAACACCTCCTCCTCCATAGTGCTTGGCGAAGCCCTGCCGGAGTACTGCAGCTCCATCAACACCACGCCGTCGTGCTGCTGCTGGTGCCATCTCCCTCAACCTCTCCTTCCCCCTTGCTGGATCAAGAAGGAGGAGACGTGGCTGTTCCGTACGTGTGTTGAACGCGGAGGTGCCGTCCGTTCGGTGCTAGGATCTCCGGTGATTTGGATCACGTCGTGTTCGACTACCTCATCCCCGTTCTTTGGACGCTTCCGCTCGCGTTGCTAGATGAACTCATAGATGGATCTTGGTGAAACCATAGGAAAATTTTTGTTTTCTGCTACGTTCCCCAACAGTGGCATCATGAGCTAGGTCTATGCGTAGTTCTTCTTGCGCGAGTAGAACACAATTTGTTGTGGGCGTAGATGTTGTCAACTTTCTTGCCGTTACTAGTCTTATCTTGCTTCAACGGTATTGTGGGATGAAGCGGCCCGGACCAACCTTACACGTACGCTTACGTGAGACCGGTTCCAGCGACTAACATGCACTAGTTGCATAAGGTGGCTGGCGGGTGTCTGTCTCTCCTACTTTAGTTGGAGCGGATTCGATGAAAAGGGTCCTTATGAAGGGTAAATAGAAGTTGACAAATCACGTTGTGGCTTTCACGTAGGTAAGAAAATGTTCTTGCTAGAACCCTACTTCATCCACGTAAAACTTGCAACAACAATTAGAGGACGTCTAACTTGTTTTTGCAGCAAGTGCTTTGTGATATGATATGGCCAAAGTTGTGATGAATTATGAATGATCTATATGTGATGTATGAGATGTTCATGCTATTGTAATAGGAATCACGACTTGCATGTCGATGAGTATGACAACCGGCAGGAGCCATAGGAGTTGTCTTTATTTTTTATATGACCTGCGTGTCATTGAGAAACGCCATGTAAATTACTTTACTTTATTGCTAAACGCGTTAGCCATAGTAGTAGAAGTAATACTTGGCGAGCAACTTCATGGAGACACAATGATGGAGATCATGATGATGGAGATCATGGTGTCATGCCGGTGAAAAGATGACCATGGAGCCCCAAGATGGAGATCAAAGGAGCTATGTGATATTGGCCATATCATGTCACTATTATTATTTGATTGCATTTGATGTTTATCATGTTTTGCATCTTGTTTACTTAGAATGACGGTAGTAAATAAGATGATCCCTCATAATAATTTCAAGAAAGTGTTCCCCCTAACTGTGCACCGTTGCGACAGTTCGTTGTTTCAATGCACCACGTGATGATCGGGTGTTTGATTCTTACCTTCACATACAACGGGTGTAAGACAGATTTACACATGCAAAACACTTAGGTTAACTTCACGAGCCTAGCATGTGTATAGACATGGCCTCGGAACACAGAAGACCAAAAGGTCGAGCATGAGTCGTATAGAAGATACGATCAACATGAAGATGTTCACCGACATTGACTAGTCCGTCTCACGTGATGATCGGACACGGCCTAGTTGACTCGGATCATGTTATGCTTAGATGACTAGCAGAGGGATGTCTATCTAAGTGGGAGTTCATTGAATAATTTGATTAGATGAACTTTATTATCATGAACTTAGTCTAAAAATCTTTGCAATATGTCTTCTAGATCAAATGGCCAACGTAGTCCTCAACTTCAACGCGTTCCTAGAGAAAACCAAGCTGAAAGACGATGGCAGCAACTATACGGACTGGGTCCGGAACCTGAGGATCATCCTCATAGCTGCCAAGAAAGATTATGTCCTACAAGCACCGCTAGGTGATCCACCCGTCCCACAGAACCAAGACGTTATGAACGCTTGGCAGACACGTGCTGATGACTACTCCCTCGTTCAGTGCGGCATGCTTTACAGCTTAGAGCCGGGGCTCCAAAAGCGTTTTGAGAGACATGGAGCATATGAGATGTTCGAAGAGCTGAAAATGGTTTTTCAAGCTCATGCCCGAATCGAGAGATATGAGGTCTCCGACAAGTTCTTCAGCTATAAGATGGAGGAAAATAGTTCTGTCAGCGAGCACATACTCACTATGTCTGGGTTACATAACCGCTTGACTCAGCTGGGAGTTAATCTCCCGGATGACGCGGTCATTGACAGAATCCTCCAGTCGCTTCCACCGAGCTACAAGAGCTTTGTGATGAACTTCAATATGCAGGGGATGGAAAAGACCATTCCTGAAGTATTTGCTATGCTGAAATCAGCAGAGGTAGAAGTCAAGAAGGAACATCAAGTGTTGATGGTGAATAAAACCACTAAGTTCAAGAAGGGCAAGGGTAAAAAGAACTTCAAGAAGGACGGCAAAGGAGTTGCCGCGCCCGGCAAGCAAGCTGCTGGGAAGAAGCCAAAGAATGGACCCAAGCCCGAGACTAAGTGCTTTTATTGCAAGGGAAGTGGTCACTGGAAGCGGAACTGCCCCAAATATTTAGCGGACAAGAAGGCCGGCAAAACAAAAGGTATATATGATATACACGTAATTGATGTGTACATTACTAGTACCCGTAGTAGCTCCTGGGTATTTGATACCGGTGCAGTTGCTCACATTTGTAACTCAAAGCAGGGGCTGCGGAATAAGCGGAGACTGGCAAAGGACGAGGTGACGATGCGCGTCGGGAATGGTTCCAAGGTCAATGTGATCGCCGTCGGCACGCTACCTCTATATTTACCTTCGGGATTAGTTTTAAACCTTAATAATTGTTATTTAGTGCCAGCTCTGAGCATGAACATTGTATCGGGATCTCGTTTAATTCGAGATGGCTACTCATTTAAATCCGAGAATAATGGTTGTTCCATTTATATGAGAGATATGTTTTATGGTCATGCTCCTATGGTGAATGGTTTATTCTTAATGAATCTCGAGCGTAATGCTACACATATTCATAGTGTGAGTACCAAAAGATGTAAGGTTGATAATGATAGTCACACATACTTGTGGCACTGCCGCCTTGGTCACATAGGTGTCAAACGCATGAAGAAGCTCCATGCAGATGGACTTTTAGAGTCTCTTGATTATGAATCATTTGACACGTGCGAACCATGCCTCATGGGTAAAATGACCAAGACCCCGTTCTCAGGAACAATGGAGCGAGCAACCAACTTATTGGAAATCATACATACTGATGTGTGCGGTCCAATGAGTGTTGAGGCTCGCGGTGGCTATCGTTATGTTCTCACCCTCACTGATGATTTGAGTAGATATGGGTATATCTACTTAATGAAACACAAGTCTGAAACCTTTGGAAAGTTCAAGGAATTTCAGAGTGAGGTTGAGAATCAACGTGACAGGAAAATCAAGTTTCTACAATCAGATCGTGGAGGAGAATACTTGAGTCACGAATTTGGCACACACTTAAGAAAATGTGGAATAGTTTCACAACTCACGCCACCTGGAACACCTCAGCGTAATGGTGTGTCCAAACGTCGTAATCGCACTCTATTAGATATGGTATGATCTATGATGTCTCTTACCGATTTACCGCTATCTTTTTGGGGCTATGCTTTAGAGACTGCCGCATTCACTTTAAATAGGGCTCCGTCGAAATCCGTTGAGACGACACCGTTTGAATTATGGTTTGGGAAGAAACCTAAGCTGTTGTTTCTAAAAGTTTGGGGGTGCGATGCTTATGTCAAGAAACTTCAACCTGAAAAGCTCGAACCCAAGTCGGAAAAATGCGTCTTCATAGGATACCCTAAAGAAACTATTGGGTATACCTTCTACCTCAGATTCGAAGGCAAGATCTTTGTTGCCAAGAATGGATCCTTTCTAGAGAAAGAGTTTCTCTTGAAAGAAGTAAGTGGGAGGAAAGTAGACCTTGATGAAGTATTACCTCTTGAACCGGAAAATGGCGCAACTCAAGAAAATGTTCATGAGGTGCCTGCACCGACTAGAGAGGAAGTTAATGATAATGATCAAGATACTTCTGATCAAGATCCTACTGAAATTTGAAGGTCCACAAGGACACGTTCCGCACCAGAGTGGTACGGCAACCCTGTCTTGGAAATCATGTTGTTGGACAACGGTGAACCTTCGAACTATGAAGAAGCGATGGCGGGCCCGGATTCCGACAAATGGCTAGAAGCCATGAAATCCGAGATAGGATCCATGTATGAAAACGAAGTATGGACTTTGACTGACTTACCCGTTGAACGGCGAGCCATAGAAAATAAATGGATCTTTAAGAAGAAGATAGACGCGGATGGTAATGTGACCATCTATAAAGCTCGGCTTGTCGCTAAGGGTTATCGACAAGTTCAAGGGGTTGACTACGATGAGACTTTCTCACCGGTAGCGAAGCTGAAGTCCGTTCGAATCATGTTAGCAATTGTCGCATTCTACGATTATGAAATATGGCAAATGGACGTCAAAACGGCATCCCTTAATGGTTTCCTTAAGGAAGAATTGTATATGATGCAGCCGGAAGGTTTTGTCGATCCTAAGAATGCTAACAAGGTGTGCAAGCTCCAATGCTCGATTTATGGGCTGGTGCAAGCATCTCGGAGTTGGAACACTCGCTTTGATGAGATGATCAAAGCATTTGGGTTTACGCAAACTTATGGAGAAGCCTGCGTTTACAAGAAAGTGAGTGGGAGCTGTGTAGCATTTCTCGTACTATATGTAGATGACATACTTTTGATGGGAAATGATATAGAACTTTTGGACAGCATCAAGGCCTACTTGAATAAGAGTTTTTCAATGAAGGACCTTGGAGAAGCTGCTTATATATTAGGCATCAAGATCTACAGAGATAGATCAAGACGCCTCATAGGTCTTTCACAAAGCACATACCTTGATAAGATATTGAAGAAGTTCAATATGGATCAGTCTAAGAAGGGGTTCTTGCCTGTGTTGCAAGGTGTGAAATTGAGCTCAGCTCAATGTCCGACCACGGCAGAAGATATAGAAGAGATGAGTGTCATCCCTATGCCTCAGCCATAGGTTCTATTATGTATGCCATGCTGTGTACCAGACCTGATGTAAACCTTGCCGTAAGTTTGGTAGGAAGGTACCAAAGTAATCCCGGCAAGGAACACTGGACAGCGGTCAAGAATATCCTGAAGTACCTGAAAAGGACTAAGGAAATGTTTCTCGTTTATGGAGGTGACGAAGAGCTCGTCGTAAAGGGTTACGTCGATGCTAGCTTCGACACAGATCTGGATGACTCTAAGTCACAAACCGGATACGTGTATATTTTGAATGGTGGGGCAGTAAGCTGGTGCAGTTCCAAGCAGAGCGTCGTGGCGGGATCTACATGTGAAGCGGAGTACATGGCAGCCTCGGAGGCAGCACATGAAGCAATATGGGTGAAGGAGTTCATCACCGACCTAGGAGTCATACCCAATGCGTCGGGGCCAATCAAACTCTTCTGTGACAACACTGGAGCTATTGCACTTGCCAAGGAGCCCAGGTTTCACAAGAAGACAAGGCACATCAAGCATCGCTTCAACTCCATTCGTGAAAATGTTCAAGATGGAGACATAGAGATTTGTAAAGTACATACGGACCTGAATGTAGCAGATCCGATGACTAAACCTCTCCCTAGGGCAAAACATGATCAACACCAGAATTCCATGGGTATTCGATTCATCACAATGTAACTAGATTATTGACTCTAGTGCAAGTGGGAGACTGTTGGAAATATGCCCTAGAGGCAATAATAAAAGCATTATTATTATATTTCCTTGTTCATGATAATTGTCTTTATTCATGCTATAATTGTGTTATCCGGAAATCGTAATACATGTGTGAATAACAGACACCAACATGTCCCTAGTAAGCCTCTAGTTGACTAGCTCGTTGATCAACAGATAGTCATGGTTTCCTGACTATGGACATTGGATGTCATTGATAACGAGATCACATCATTAGGAGAATGATGTGATGGACAAGACCCAATCCTAAACATAGCATAAGATCGTGTAGTTCGTTTGCTAGAGTTTTTCCAATGTCGAGTATCTTTTCCTTAGACCATGAGATCGTGTAACTCCCGGATACCGTAGGAATGCTTTGGGTGTACCAAACATCACAACGTAACTGGGTGACTATAAAGGTATACTACGGGTATCTCCGAAAGTGTCTATTGGGTTGACACGGATCGAGACTGGGATTTGTCACTCCGTGTGACGGAGAGGTATCACTGGGCCCACTCGGTAATGCATCATCATAATGAGCTCAAAGTGACCAAGTGTCTGGTCACGGGATCATGCACTACGGTACGAGTAAAGTGACTTTCCGGTAACGAGATTGAACGAGGTATTGGGATACCGACGATCGAATCTCGGGCAAGTAACATATCGATTGACAAAGGGAATTGCATACGGGGTTGCTTGAATCCTCGACATCGTGGTTCATCCGATGAGATCATCGAGGAGCATGTGGGAGCCAACATGGGTATCCAGATCCCGCTGTTGGTTATTGACCGGAGAGCGATCTCGGTCATGTCTACATGTCTCCCGAACCCGTAGGGTCTACACACTTAAGGTTCGGTGACGCTAGGGTTGTAGGGATATGTATATGCAGTAACCCGAATGTTTTTCGGAGTCCCGGATGAGATCCCGGATGTCAGGAGGAGTTCTGGAATGGTCCGGAGGTAAATATTTATATATGGGAAGTCCTGTTTCGGCCATCGGGACAAGTTTCGGGGTCATCGGTATTGTACCGGGACCACCGGAAGGGTCCCGGGGGTCCACCGGGTGGGTCCACCTGCCCTGGGGGGCCACATGGGCTGTAGGGGGTGCGCCTTGGCCTACATGGGCCAAGGGTACCAGCCTCAAGAGGCCCATGCGCCTAGGGTTCACAAAAGGGAAGAGTCCCACTAGTGGAAGGCACCTCCTAGGTGCCTTGGGGGGGAGGGAAACCTCCCTTGGCCGCCGCCCCCCTAGGAGATTGGATCTCCTAGGGCCGGCGCCCCCCCCCCTTGGCCCTCCTATATATAGTGGGGGAAGGAGGGCTTTTCATCCACGCCTTTGGTTGCTTCCTTCTCCCTCTCCAACACCTCCTCCTCCTCCATAGTGCTTGGCGAAGCCCTGCCGGAGTACTGCAGCTCCATCAACACCACGCCGTCGTGCTGCTGCTGGTGCCATCTCCCTCAACCTCTCCTTCCCCCTTGCTGGATCAAGAAGGAGGAGACGTGGCTGTTCCGTACGTGTGTTGAACGCGGAGGTGCCGTCCGTTCGGTGCTAGGATCTCCGGTGATTTGGATCACGTCGTGTTCGACTACCTCATCCCCGTTCTTTGAATGCTTCCGCTCGCGATCTACAAAGGTATGTAGATGCATCCGATCACTCGTTGCTAGATGAACTCATAGATGGATCTTGGTGAAACCGTAGGAAAATTTTTGTTTTCTGCTACGTTCCCCAACAGAAGTACCTGAAAAGGACCAAGGATATGTTTCTCGTTTATGGAGGTGACAAAGAGCTCATCGTAAATGGTTAGGTTGATGCTAGCTTTGATACTGATCCGGATGACTCTAAGTCACAAACCGGATACATATTTATATTGAATGCTAGAGCTGTTAGTTAGTGCAGTTCCAAGTAGAGCGGCTGTCAGAACCCCGATTCCAAGTCACATCGATCTAGCCGGTAACACCTCATATCACTTTGCGGCCTCACGCACGGTATTCCTACGGGTGTCGCCTTACCATGGCCCGGGGCCGTTTGCGCCTTTTGGCTCACGTATATGATAGTGTCGCTAGCATCCATATGACAGAGAACCCGGGCCGACATGGCTAGCCGTGAACCCAAAGCGGCACCAACCTATGGGGACAGGCATACATGAATCACATCGAGCATGTCGGTCAGCAGCGTGTGAATACGGGCAGTAGCACTGGGCTAACAGGACTCCGGGGAACCCGGGCTGTAGCAGGCTAGGAAGGACTCCGGATGTCACCGCGTGACATTTCCCCGAAGGGACAGACATAGGAACGAAGTGAAACACATGCCGGCCAGTCAAGTGTCCTGAGCAGTAGTGCTGGGCTAGCAGGACTCCGGTGAACCGGACTATAGCGGACTACTATGGCTCATGGAAGCACTAGACTACATTTCCCCATAAGAGAGGCTGCCAAGGATAAACAACTAGATTGTCGGATCCCACACATACCAAGCATTTCAATCATACATACAATATGCTCGATATGTTTAAATACAACATGGCATCACAACATAACTCTATGACTGAAATATTTATTCATTAGGCTCCGAGGAGCGAGATATTACAAACATGGGTCTCGTGACCCAACAATCATAGCATACAAAGCAAAGCACATGCGGAAGTTTAACATGTCTGAGTACAGACATCTACAAATGAAAAAAAGGCTAAGAAGCCTGACTATCTACCAGATCCTGCTGAGGGCACAAGATCGTAGCTGAGGTAACGAGCTAAACGTCGAAGTCCACACGAAACTACTAGTGAGACTAATGTCTCTCTACAAAACATAAAATAGGCAAACGTGAGTACAAATGTACCCAGCAAGACTTACATCAGAACTAACTACATATGCATTGGTATCAACAAAGGGGTAGTGGAGTTTAACTGCAGCAAGCCAGCTTTGTCTCATTGGCTAACCTGAACTACGACAGCAAGCAACTCTTTGAGGTGGCGCACACGAGTCCACATATTCACCATATCAATACACCACTATGGATCTGCTCCCGTCTCCCTACGAGAACGCCATCCATAGCACTCACGCTTATCTTGCGCATTTTAGAGTATCCACTTTCACTTGTCTATGAACTATGCAAGGGGTCCAAGTTTCCATATTCGAGGAATCCGGCTATTTGAATAGATAATGATAACCCTGCAGGGGTGTACTTCTTCACACACGCTCCCACCACTTACCTCGTTTACACGACATGTACTCGGCAACCTTCAAGCGGAAGCCCAACGAGGGTGTCGGCCACGGCCTACCTAAACACTGAAGTCTCTAGTCCAGGTTTATCGCCTATCCAGGTTCCATCCGCAGGGACTCCGGCCGAGGCTTCCACATACGGCCCTGAACGATGTGAACAGGGTTCCCGAGACACCAAACGGGTGCCCGATACACCGTGCCACGGTGTATCTACCGCATCATAGCCCACCCCTAGGGTCAGCGCTACGCACGGCCGCCAACACATAACCTACAAACACCACAAACTAGTTGCAACTCCTCGATAGAGTACTAGGGTGATTAAGAAGCCGAGAGGGTCAATTAAGGATCCATGAGCGGTAGTAGCTGTTCATGGATCACAGACACAGAACTCAGTGAGACAACCCACCATGGACTCCTACATGGCCTCTCACCGCTACCTTTACCAAATCATGTTCACACACTTAGCTCACACACGGTAGGACATGTTAATCACCGTTCCAATTCATTCCCGATGAATCAGACCTGACACAACACTATGCAATAGCAGGCATGACAAACAAGCATGAATGAGTAGGCACATCAAGGCTCAAACAAATCCTACTCATGCTAGTGGGTTTCATCTATTTACTGTGGCAATGACAGGTCATGCAGAGGATAAGGGGTTCAACTACCGCAACAAGTAACAGATGAATCGTTGTTGTCCTAATGCGGTAAAAGGGAGCAGGAGCGAGAGAGTGGGCTTGTATCGGAATGAACAAGGGGGTTGTGCTTGCCTGGCACTTCCAAAGATATTATAGCTCTTCATCGGTGCCATCGAACTCATCGTCGAAACCACGTCTATCAAGAGGGGACAAAAACTGGCAACAGAGAAAGAAACACAATCAATGCAATGCACAATATGATGCATGATCATGACATGGTAAAATGAGTGTGTTGGGATAATGCAACTACAACCAGATGGGTTTGAGCTATTTTGAACCAAAGATTCAAAGTTCAAACTCATTTGTGATCTTAAATAGTGCTTATCATGTTTTTGCACTAAACAGCAAGTTAACTTGTTTAAACATGCATGAAACCAGTACAGATGGATAGATTGGATTTTTCTGATCATTTTTCATATATAAATCTTTGCATTTGGAGTTACAGATTAATTTCTATGAATTTTTGAAGTTTGCAACAATTTCTGGAATTTCCTATATAAAAATAAATCCAGAAAATACTTATTGCGTCAGAATAGCGTCACTGTGACGTCACTAGGTCAACGGGGCCGGTCCAAGTCAAACCTGACCAATGGGGCCCACTGGTCAGGGACTCAGGGCCAGTTAGTGTCGCTGACAGGTGGCCCTAGTCAACTGCCACGTCAGCCAGTCAACCCTCACGCGTGGGTCCGCTAGTTTTGTTAATTAAACTAGCATAAAACTAAACAGCGGCTTAATTGGGCAGCAGGGCCCACTGTCATTGTCTAGAGGGTGGGGTTAATTAGTGGGGTTAGCTGCTAATGATGTGCCACATTGGAGTCACCATAGTTCAGCCGGCGGCGACCAAAACCGTGGCGGCAACTCGCCGGAGTTGCTCGGCTTTCACGTACAGGCCGCGGTTTGAGCCGCGGTTGGTCTCTACGGGTAGCTGGCGTTGCAGCGCATCGACTGGTGGCAGTAGCCGGGCTTGGGGTGGCCGGAGATTGCCGGAACGGAGCTCGCGTCGGTGGCCGGAGTTCAGGCACCGATGAAAATGACGGCATCGTGCACGGGAGGGTCAACGGGTAGCACCTAAGGTTTCTACGGGCTCTTACAAAGCTAACGGGCATAAGAACGGGACCGATTGGCCACCCGAGCCTCGTCGACGACGAGTTCGTGCGGCGGCGTGCTTCGGTCATTAAGGGGGCGACGACTACGGCGATCAAACGGAGCGGGGAAGAGGGGGAAACGGTGGCGGAGCTCACAGCGATCACGAAGAGGGGCTTGGCTTGCTCGGGGACGGCTTGGCGACGGCGAATCCATCGATGGAGTCCGATGGCCGTGCTCGGGGAAGACGACTCGTGGCGGTGATGTGGGGCTCCCGTGGTGGCGTGGCTCGGGGTGGAAGAAAGAGGGGGTCGAGGCGGAGCCTCTGGGCCGGTCAGAGAAGCGAGGGAGAGGCGGTGGCCGCGGTGGTGCTTGTCGGCGGCGACGGTGGCCTTCGGCCGTGCGCGTGAGAGAGAGACAGAGAAAGGGACGAGGGCGAGGGAGAGTGCGAGAGAGGTCGAGGCTTGCATGGTGTCTCCATAGAAGGCCAGGGCGTCGACAGAGAGCGACAAGCAGGAGCTGGCGAGGCGCGTGGCCAACGCGCTGCGAGCACGCGCTCGTCCTTCTGTCCGGGGAGGAAGACGACAGGGAGGTTGCGGTGGTGGGCTGGGCCGGCCACTTGGGCCGCCAGGTAAGCCCAGGTACTATCTCTCTCTCTCTCTCTTTTTCTTGTGTTTTGCATTTTCTGTAATTTGTTTTGATTTAGTTTTAGACACTAAATCATTTTTGTTGCTTCAGATAATTCTTGTAGGGACTAGTTGGATTATTCCAAAGCCCTGCACCAAAGATCAGAATTATTGGACATATATTAATTAATAAATATATATCCAATGCAAATAGTTATTGATTTAATTCAAAGGCTCAAAATAAATATCTCCGAGATTCCAAAAATATTGTTTTAAGTTTTACCTCTTAGCAATATTTTTAGAGACTAAGAGGAACATTTTCTTGGACTTCTTTGAAAAGATTTTAATGTTGATTGTTTTTGAAGTGGTTTATGAGGGTTTCAACTAACCTCAATTCAACTTTCAGAATTTAGACATGATGCATGATGCTCACTCAGGTAATTAGCTACAAGCAAATTCTAGGGCTGTGACAACTCACCCCCACTAAACAAGAATCTCGTCCCGAGATTCAAGACGTGAGGTAAGAAGATAGAGGGAACACCAATAAAGAATCTTCACGGTCTGATTGCCCTTCTCGAAGATGTTGATTCATTGCATCATGTCGATCTTGACATCCTCGCTTTTGAGATCTTCATCCACGCGATGACGATGGAAATAAACTCAACTAGGATTGATCTTCTTGAAGATCGAGCTAAACAATATCAACTCGCGGAATGAGATGTTGAAACATCTCGAGTTGAGACACAAAACACATCGAGAGGGACAAAGGGGTAGTGGAGTTTAACTGCAGCAAGCCAGCTTTGACTCAGTGGCTAACCTGAACTACGACAGCAAGCAACTCTTTGAGGTGCCGCACACGAGTCCACATATTCACCATATCAATACACCACTATGGATCTGCTCCCGTCTCCCTACGAGAACGCCATCCATAGCACTCACGCATATCTTGCGCATTTTAGAGTATCCACTTTCACTTGTCTATGAACTATGCAAGGGGTCCAAGTTTCCATATCCGAGGAATCCGGCTATTCGAATAGATAATGATAACCCTACAGGGGTGTACTTCTTCACACATGCTCCCACCACTTACCGTCGTTTACACGACATGTACTCGGCAACCTTCAAGTGGAAGCCCAATGAAGGTGTCGGCCCCGGCCTACCTAAACACTCAAGTCTCTAGTCCAGGTTTATCGCCTATCCAGGATCCATCCGCAGGGAGTCCGGCCGAGGTTTCCACATACGGCCCCGAACGATGTGAACAGGGTTCCCGAGACACCAAACGGGTGCCCGGTACACCGTGCCATGGTGTATCTACCGCATCATAGCCCACCCCTAGGGTCAGCGCTACGCACGGCCGCCAACACATAACCTACAAACACCAGAAACTAGTTGCAACTCCTGGACAGAGTACTAGGGTGATTAAGAAGCCGAGAGGGTCACTTAAGGATCCATGAGTGGTAGTAGCTGTTCATGGATCACAGACACAGAACTCAGTTCCTAAGAACGGTTTTAATGAGACAACCACCATGTACTCCTACATGGCCTCTCACCGCTACCTTTACCAAATCGTGTTCACACACGGTAGGACATGTTCATCACCATTCCAATTCATTCCCAATGAATCAGACCCGACACAAATCAATGCAATAGCAGGCATGACAAACAAGCATGAATGAGTAGGCACATTAGAGATCAAACAACTCCTACTCATGCTAGTGGGTTTCATCTATTTACTGTGGCAATGGCAGGTCATGCAGAGGATAAGGGGTTCAACTACCGCAACAAGTAACAGATGAATCGTTGTTGTCCTAATGTGGTAAAAGAGAGCAGGAGCGAGAGAGTGGTCTTGTATCGGAATGAACAAGGGGGTTGTGCTTGCCTGGCACTTCTGAAGATATTATAGCTCTTCATCAGTGTCATCGAACTCATCGTCGAAACCACGTCTATCGAGAGGGGACAAAAACCGGCAACAGAGAAAGAAACACAACCAATGCAATGCATAATATGATGCATGATCATGACATGGTAAAATGAGTGTGTTGGGCTAATGCAACTACAACCAGATGGGTTTGAGCTATTTTGAACCAAAGATTCAAAGTTCAAACTCATTTGTGATCTTAAATAGTGCTTATCATGTTTTTGCACTAAACAGCAAGTTAACTTGTTTAAACATGCATGAAACCAGTACAGATGGATAGATTGGATTTTTCTGATCATTTTTCATATATAAATCTTTGCATTTGGAGTTACAGATTAATTTCTATGAATTTTTGAAGTTTGCAACATTTTCTGGAATTTCCTATATAAAAATAAATCCAGAAAATACTTATTGCGTCAGCATAACGTCACTGTGACGTCACCAGGTCAACGGGGCAGGTCCAAGTGAAACCTGACCAATGGGGCCCACTGGTCAGGGACTCAGGGCCAGTCAACTGCCACGTCAGCCAGTCAACCCTGACGCGTGGGTCCACTAGTTTTGTTAATTAAACTAGCTTAAAACTAAACAGTGGCTTAATTGGGCAGCAGGGCCCCTGTCATTGTCTAGAGGGTGGGATTAATTAGTGGGGTTAGCTTCTATTGATGTGCCACGTCGGAGTCACCGTAATTCAGCCGGCGGCAACCAAAACCGTGGCGGCCACTCGCCGGAGTTGCTCGGCTTTCGCGTACAGGCCGCGGTTTGAGCCGCGGTTGGTCTCTACGGGTTGCTGGCATTGCAGCGCATCGACTGGTGGCAGTAGCCGGGCCTGGGGTGGCTGGGGATTGCCGGAACGGAGCTCGCGGCGATGGCCGGAGTTTGGGCACCGATGAAAATGACGGCATCATGCACGGGAGGGTCAACGGGTAGCACCTAAGGTTTTTACGGGCTCTTACAAAGCTAACGGGCATAAGAACAGGACCGATTGGCCACCGGAGCCTCGTCGGCAACGAGCTCGTGCGGTGGCGTGCTTCGGTCATCAAGGGGGTGACGGCTACGGTGATCAAACGGAGCGGGGAAGAGGGGGAAACGGTGGCGGAGCTCACAGCGATCACGAAGAGGGGCTCGGCTTGCTCGGGGACGGCTTGGTGATGGCGAATCCGTCAATGGATTCCGGCGGCCGTGCTCGGGGAAGACGACTCGTGGCGGCGATGTGGGGCTCCCGCGGTCACGTGGCTCGGGGTGGAAGAAAGAGGGGGTCGAGGCAGAGCCTCTGGGCCGGTCAAAGAAGCGAGGGAGAGGCGGTGGCCGCAGTGGTGCTTGTCGGCGACGATGGTGGTGTTCGGCCGTGCGCGTGTGAGAGAGACAGAGAAGGGGACGAGGGCGAGGGAGAGTGCGAGAGAGGTCGAGGCTTGCGTGGCGTCAACATAGAAGGCCAGGGCGTCGACGGGGAGAGGCAAGCAGGAGCTGGCGAGGCGCGTGGCCAGCGCGCGGCGAGCACGTGCTCGTCCTTTTGTCCGGGGAGGAAGACGACAGGGAGGCTGCGGTGGTGGGCTGGGCCGGCCACTTGGGCCGCCAGGTAAGCCCAGGTACCATCTCTCTCTCTCTTCTTTTTTGCATTTTCTGTGATTTGTTTTGATTTAGTTTTAGACACTAAATCATTTTTGTTGCTTCTAATAATTCTTGTAGGGACTAGTTGGATTATTCCAAAGCCCTGCACCAAAGATCAGAATTATTGGACATATATTAATTAATAAATAAATATATATCCAATGCAAATAGTTATCGATTTAATTCAAAGGCCCAAAATAAATATCTCTGAGATTCCAAAATATTGTTTTAAGTTTTACCTCTTGCTAATATTTTCAGAGACTAAGAGGAACATTTTCTTGGACTTCTTTGAAAAGATTTTAATGTTGATTATTTTTGAAGTGGTTTATGAGGGTTTCAACTAACCTCAATTCAACTTTCAGAATTTAGACATGATGCATGATGCTCACTCAGGTAATTAGCTACAAGAAAATTCTAGGGTCGTGACAGCGTCGTCGTGGGATCTACGTGTGAAGCGGAGTACATAAATGCTTCGGAAGCAGCACATGAAGGAGTCTGGATGAAGGAGTTCATATCCAATCTGGGTGTAATACCCAGTGCATCGGGTCCAATGAAAATCTTTTGTGACAACACTGGAGCAATTGCTTTAGCAAAGGAATCTAGGTTTCACAAGAGAACCAAACACATCAAGAGACGCTTCAACTCCATTCGTGCAAAGGTCAAGCATGGAGGGATAGAGATTTGCAAAATACATATGGATCTAAATGTAGTAGACCCGTTGACTAAGCCTCTTCTGCGAGCAAAACATGATCAGTACCAAGACTCCATGGGTGTTAGATTCATTACAATGTAATCTAGATTATTGACTGTAGTGCAAGTGGGAGACTGAAGGAAATATTCCCTAGAGCCAATAATAAAATTTTTATTTATATTTACTTATTCATAATAAAGGTTTATTATTCATGCTAGAATTGTATTGATTGGAAACTTAAATACATGTGTGGATACATAAACAAATAATGTGTCCCTAGTAAGCCTCTACTAGACTAGCTCGTTGACCAAAGATGGTTAAGGTTTCCTAACCATAGACATGTGTTCTCACTTGATAACGGGATCACATCATTAGGAGAATGATGTGATGGACAAGACCCATCTGTTGGCTTAGCATATGATCGTTCAGTTTATTGCTATTGCTTTCTTAATGTCAAATACATATTCCTTAGACCATGAGATCATGCAACTCCAAGATATCATAGGAATACCTTGGGTGCTATCAAACGTCACAATGTATGTCTCTACAGGTATCTCCGAAGGTGTCTGTTGAGTTGGCATGGATCAAGATTAGGATTTGTCACTCCTTGTATCGGAGAGGTATCTTCGGGCCCTCTCGGTAATACTCATCACAAGAAGCTTGCAAGCAAAGTGACTAAGGAGTTAGTTATGAGATGATGTATTACGAAACGAGTAAAGAGACTTGTCGGTAACAAGATTGAACTAGGTATGAAGATACCGACGATCGAATCTCGGGCAAGTAACATACCGATAGACAAAGGGAATTGTGTATGTTGTCATAAGGTTCGACCGATAAAGATCTTCGTAGAATATGTGGGAACCAATATGGACATCCAGGTTCCGCTATTTTTTATTGACCGGAGAGGTGTCTCGATCATGTCTACATAGTTCTCAAACTCGTAGGGTCCGCACACTTAACGTTCGTTGATGATATAGTGTTATATGAGCTATGTGATTTGGTGACCAAATGTTGTTCTAAGTCCCGTATGAGATCACGGACATGATGAGGAGCTCCGGAATGGTTCGGAGGTAAATATTGATATATATAGGAGGATGATGTTTGGACACCAGAAGAGTTTCGGGAGGTATCGGGTAGTCATCGGATCACTGGATGGGGTTCGTGGAAGCCCCGGAAGGCTATATGGGCTTAATGGGCCAAAGAGGGAACACACCAGCCCACAAGAGGCTGGTGCGCCCCTCTCCCTGGCCGCCGGCCCTAGGGGAAGGAAAGGGGGAGGGTTGTCCCCTCCTCCCTTTCCCTCCTCATGAGACAAAGGAAACGGGGGGCACCTCCCCCTGCATTCCTCCCGCGCACAAACAAGGAAAGGGGGCAAGGGCAGGAGCCCAACGGGGATTTGGCCACTCTTGGGGCGCCTCCTGGCTGCCTCCCCTCTCCCCCACCTATATATATGAGGGAGGGGGCGCCACACAGGACTACGACAATCTCTTAGCCGTGTGCGGCGCCCCTCTACACAGTTTCGTCCCTTGGTGTAACATCCCAAATTTTCAATTTGGAATGTTATACATTAGATCATCATTGCATATCATATTTTATTGCATTTTGGTTGATCCGAGAAATTCTACGCAACTCAAGGACCCACGGCGAGAGTTGGGGATTTCATTATTTTCATATTTGATTTTTCTCGAATTTTGAAAAAAGGATCGTTTGATTTTAATTATTTTCTCTTCAAATATTTCTTTTATAAAAATAAAAGAGAGAGGATAAAATGACATCCTCAAAATAAAGAAATATCGAAGATTTAATATTAAAATCAAATACGATTTTTTTTTCTGGAGTTTTATCACTATTTTATTTGAATTAGGAAAAATGTGCGTTTTTCAAAATTGCATTTTAGGCCCAAATAAATGTTCACCTTGTCCGGCCTATTTTTAGAGGACGGGGAAATTTATTTCGGGATTTTTGGAGTCCGTTTAGTACTTCTTTTCTTTCTTTTTCTGCATGTCATAATTATTACTTTTTAAAAAAAAAAAGAGGAACCGACTCCGGGCCATACCCGAGTGGGACTCCGCTCGGGAGGCTTTATAAGCCGCGCCAGCCCAGCCGCCGCAAGCCCACCCGCGCCCGCGCCCAAACCCTAGCCGCGCCGAGCCGCCCCGCCGCCAGCGCCGCCACCCGCCGCACCGGAGCCGCCCCGCCGCTGCCGTTGTCTCGCCTGACCTCACCAGACTCGAGGTAGCAGCCTCGGTTTTTGTGAGAAAACCGAACAGTTTTTTCGAAAACCCTAAATCCGTTTTATTAGATCGGTTCGGTTTTTTCGGTTTAGTTATTTAGCGAACGCCCGTTCGTACGTTCATTTTAACGAACGGTTTTCACCGTTTAGCCGCAGATAGCGAACGTTCGTTCGTTAGCCTGTTCGTCAGTTTTTCTTTTTCTCAGATTTTCCGCGATTATTTTTGATCGTGATTTCTGATCCGATTTTCGTTTTAGTATAACTTTTCGCTCGTTTATCGGAATCAGGCGATTCAAGCGCCTAGAGTTTCGTATCGAAGCCCTCTTTCTATTTAACCAACTTAAACAAGTTTTTGCTACTGTAAAATTTGACTTTAGTCAATATTAGTAAACGAAGCTTGTTTCTTTCGCCGTTTGAGTTTTGTTGCTTCGTTTGATTTGATTCTTTTTGCAAACCGGAGTTCTTAAGTTGAACCTTCTGGTTAGATCGCTTATTTGATTTTTACCCGTGCCCTTGCTTGATTGCTTATTGTATGCCTGTTTGATTCCGATAGAGTACCCGGAGTGCGAAGCGTGCTACATCGAGTCTCTAGGTTTCACGAATCATCAGCAAGGCAAGTAACACTTTGATCATACTTTCATTACCCAGTTTTTATGCTTTAGTTTCAACCCTCAAACACTACATGGTTAGGACTTGATAACATGTGGGTATTGGGAAGTAGTTGATGAGGTAGGAACCTATTGTCTTGTTTATCATCAAACCTTGGGAGTTACTTCTATGTTATGCTTATATTGCCATGCTATGATCGTAGACGTAGATTGGGTTTGAGAGTGTTCGTGACAGATGTGAGTTGTTAATTAATGGTTAACTTAAGTTGGCAACTATAATACACATCTGGGTGGATTGAGGCACCTGGGGAACCCAGTGATTGCCTGTATTTTTTGGAAATCCCGGGGTACCGTGTGATTCTCGTATGGACCGCCACCCAGGCTCAAAGGATCATAAGATTATTCATGCTGGAAACTTCCATGTGCAGCCACATGCCATTATGGGCTCTGGCATAGTTGAGTAAGTTGTGGGAAACCTTTCCATGATGGGCTAGCAGATGTAGGGGATTGTAGGTGTACCGGCCTATCTATCGGTTAAGGGGACCTCTTCGGAAAGACTGTGTCTTGGTCATCCGTTTCTCAAACATTATGTAGTGTGAGAAATCCAACGGAGGAGATCGAGTCTTGTGGGGAGAAGTGCACAAACCTCTGCATAGTGTACAAACTAATCATGGTTAGCTGTGTCCCCGGTTATGGACATCTTGAGTATCTAGTTCTTGGATTATCATGTGGATCTCATCACTCTAAATTAATTTTGTTGGTTTATCAATTAATTTTTATTGGGATTGAGAGGGGGTTTACCTTCTTAATATTTTTTTCAACCAACTTTGTAGTTAAGTACAATATATTCCTTTGTACTAGGGAAAATTTGGCTTTTCACAAAACCTATTAACCATACAGCCTCCACCAGCCATATATGCATGTAGTGATAGATTTACATTGTTCATTACTCTCTTGTGTTACACTACCAGCATATTCCATGTGCTGACCCATTTCGGGCTGCAACGTATCATGTTGCAGACTTTTCAGACGACGAGTAAGGAGCCTTAGGTCGTGGTCTTTCACTCAGTGATGTCGTTGGATTTGATGGACTCACTTTATCTTCCAAGCCTTCTGTTGTTATCGTATTAGATGGCCTTAAGCCATATTTATTGTAATAAGTTCTCATTTGAGACATTCGATGTAATAAGTGTGTGATTGCTACTCTGTTATAAATCCTCAAGTACTGTGCGTGTCAGCATTACCGATCCAGGGATGACACTGATGCACAGAGATCGGACTGTTTGAGGTCTAGTCATATTTTCGGAGTGCTTAGGCGAAGCCCTGCGGAGATAGCATCACCACCAACGTCGCCACGCCGTCGTGCTGCCGGAACTCATCCACTACTTCGCCCGTCTTGATGGATCAAGAAGGCGAGGACGTCACCAAGGTGAACGTGTGCTGAACGCGGAGGTGTCGTACATTCGGTACTTGATCAGTTGGATCACGAAGAAGTTCGACTACATCAACCGCGTTAAGAAACGCTTTCGCTTACAGTCTACGATGGTACATAGACACACACTCTCCTCTAGTTGCTATGCATCTCCATGGACAGATCTTGCGTGTGCGAAGAATTTTTTTTGTTTTCCCTGCAACGTTCCCCAACATGATGTCTACTACACAACTTGTTCTTGTAGACTCGTGTTGGGCCTCCAAGCGCAGAGTTTTGTAGGACAGTAGCAATTTTCCTTCAAGTGGATAACCTAAGGTTTATCAATCTATGGGAGGCGTAGGATGAAGATGGTCTCTCTCAAACAACCCTGCAACCAAATAATAAAAATTCTCTTGCATGCCCAACACACCAAATATAATGGTAAAATGTATAGGTGCACTAGTTTGGCGAAGAGATGGTGATAAAAGTGTAGTAATGATAATAGATATTGATTTTTGTAATAGGAACAATAAAAATAGGAAGGTAACAAGTAACAAAAGTGTGCACAAATGGTATTGCAATGCTTGAAAATGTGGCCTAGGGTCTGTACTTTTGCTAGTGCAATCTCTCAACAATGCTAATCTAATTGGATCATATAACCATCCCTCAACGTGTGATGAAGATTCACTCCAAAGTTCCTATCTAGCGGAGAACAAAAGAAGAAATTGTTTGTAGGGTATGAAACCACCTGAAAGCTATTCTTTCCGATCAATCTATCCCAGAGTTTGTGCTAAAATAACACCAATTTATTATTTCCGATCGATCTGACGAAGAGTCCGTACTAAAATAACACCATATGATACACATCAACCAACTCTAATGTCACCTAGATACTCCAATGTCACAGCGAGTATCCGTGAGCTGATTATGCGATATGCATCAAACAATTTCAGATTCATAATACTCAATCCAACACAAAGAACCTCGAAGAGTGCCCCAAGATTTCTATCGGAGAAACAAAGATGAGAACATGCATCAACCCCTATGCATAGATTACCCCAATGTCATCTCAAGAATCCGCAAGTTGAGTGCCAAAACACATATCAAGTGAATCAATATGACACCCCATTGTCATCATAGGTATTCATAGCAAGACATACATCAAGTGTTCTCAAATCCAGGGAACTCTCCTCCCATCTAGGGGGGAGTCCAAGGAAGAAGAAGAAGGAGGGGGGCTCTCTCCCTCTCGCTTCCGATGGCGCCGGAACGCTGCCGGGGCAAGGATCGTGATAGCGATCTACATCAACAATCTTGCTACCGTCAACACCAACTCTCTCCCCCTCTATGCATCAGTGTAACACCTCTTCTCCCTGCCGTAATATCTACTTAAACATGTTTCTCAACTCCATATATTATTTCCCAATGATCTATGGTTATCCTATGATGTTTGAGTAGATCTGTTTTATCCTGTGGGTTAATCGTGATCTTGGTTGGTATGATTGTATATTTTACTTATGGTGCTGTCCTACGGTGTCCTCCGTTCTTGCGCAAACGTGAGGGCCCCCGGTTGTAGGGTGTTGCAATATGTTCATGGTTCGCTTATGGTGGGTTACGAGAGTGACCGAAGCTTAAACCCTTGTAGGTGGGGTATGACGTATGGGAGTAAAGAGGAGTTGATACTTAATGCTATGGTTGGGTTTCACGACCTTAATGATCTTTAGTAGTTGCGGATGCTTGATAGAGTTCCAATTATAAGTGCATATGATCCAAGTAGAGAAAGTATGTTACCTCATGCCTCTCCCTCATGTAAAAATTGCAAGAATGATTACTGGTACTTGTTATCGATTGCTTAGGGACAAATAACTTTCTTGTTGACAAAAGCTCTCTACTAAAAATAACTTTCTTGTTGACAAAAGCCCCTAGATTTTATTTATGTGCTCTTTATTATTTTGCAAACCTATCCTATCACGCCTACAAAGTACTTCTAGTTTCATACTTGTTCTAGGTAAAGAGAACGTCAAGCGTGCGTAGAGTTGTATCGGTGGTCGATAGAACTTGAGGGAATATTTGTTCTACCTTTAGCTCCTCGTTGGGTTCGACACTCTTACTTATCGAAAGAGGCTACAATTGATCCCCTATACTTGTGGGTTATCAAAGGCCAGACTCATAAGTCAAATATTCACCTCCACAATCAGATCGTAGAAATTTTATTTTCTTGTTACGATGATTCTCCACTTCACTCTGAAATTCTTTGAACTTTTCAAATGTTTTAGACTTGTGTTTCATCAAGTAGATATATCCATACCTACTCAAATCATCTGTGAAGGAAATATGCCCTAGAGGCAATAATAAAGTTGTTATTTTATATTTACTTATATCACGATAAATGTTTATTATTCATGCTATAATTTTATTAACCGAAAACTTGATACATGTGTGGATACATTGACAAAACACCGTATCCCTAGTAAGCCTCTACTAGGCTAGCTCATTAATCAAATATGGATAAGTTTCCTAACCATAGACATGTGTTGTTGACACGTCTCCGTCGTATCTACTTTTCCAAACACTTTTGCCCTTGTTTTGGACTCTAACTTGCATGATTTGAATGGAACTAACCCGGACTGACGTTGTTTTCAGCAGAATTGCCATGGTGTTATTTTTGTGTAGAAATAAAAGTTCTCGGAATGACCTAAAAATCAAAGGAGATTATTTTTGGAATATATAAAAAATACTGAAAGAAAGATCCATGTCGGGGGGGCCCACACCCTGTCCACGAGGGTGGGGGCGCGCCCTACCCCCTGGGCGTGCCCCCTGCCTCGTGGGCCCCTTGACGCTCCACCGACCTCAACTCCAACTCCATATATTCGTGTTCGAGGAGAAAAAAAATCATAGAGAAGGATTTATCACGTTTTATGAAACAGAGTCGTAGCCAAGCCCTAAACTCTCTTAGGAGGGCTGATCTGGAGTCCGTTCAGGGCTTCGGAGAGGGGAATCCGTCGCCATCGTCATCATCAACCTTCCTCCATCACAATTTTCATGATGCTCACCGCCGTGCGTGAGTAATTCCATCGTAGGCCTGCTGGACGGTGATGGGTTGGATGAGATTTATCAAGTAATCGAGTTAGTTTTGTTAGGGTTTGATCCCTAGTATCCACTATGTTCTGAGATTGATGTTGCTATGACTTTGCTATGCTTAATGCTTGTCACTAGGGCCCGAGTGCCATGATTTCAGATCTGAACCTATTATGTTTTCATCAATATATGAGAGTGCTTGATCCTATCTTGCAAGTCTATAGTCACCTATTATGTCTTATGATCCGTTAACCCCGAAGTGACAATAATCGGGATGCTTACCGGTGATGACCGTAGTTTGAGGAGTTCATGTATTCACTATGTGTTAATGCTTTGGTCCGGTACTCTATTAAAAGGAGGCCTTACTATTCCTTAGTTTCCATTAGGACCCCGCTGCCACGGGAGGGTAGGACAAAAGATGTCATGCAAGTTCTTTTCCATAAGCACGTATGACTATATTCGGAATACATGCCTACATTACATTGATGAAATGGAGCTAGTTCTGTGTCACCCTATGTTATGACTGTTACATGATCGATCGCATCCGGCATAATTCTCCATCACCGATCCAATGCCTATGAGCTTTTCCATATATTGTTCTTTGCTTATTTACTTTTCCGTTGCTACTGTTACAATCACTACAAAACCCAAAAATATTACTTTTGCTATCGTTACCACTACTATCATATTACTTTGCTACTAAATACCTTGTTGCAGATATTAAGTTTCCAGGTGTGGTTGAATTGACAACTCAGCTTCTAATACTTGAGAATATTCTTTGGCTCCCCTTGTGTCGAATCAATAAATTTGGGTTGAATACTCTACCCTCGAAAACTGTTGCGATCCCCTATACTTGTGGGTTATCAAGAACATTTTCTGGCACCGTTGCCGGGGAGCATAGCTCTATTCTTTGAGTCACTTGGGATTTATATCTGCTTACCATTATGAAGAACTTGAAAGATCAAAGAACCAAGATTTTTCCCTCAACTACGAGGGGAGGTAAGGAACTGCCATCTAGCTCTGCACTTGATTCACATTCTGTTTTGAGTAAACTTGCGACACCTACACATGCTATTAATTTTGATATGTCGCATGTTATTGATGATGCCACTTCAGCTATGCATGACACTTATGATGAAACTACTTCTATGCTTGATACTACTGTGCCACTTGGTGAATTTCTTGATGAACAACTTGCTAGGGCTAGAGAGAATGAAATTATCTAAACTGATAATATTGATGAAAGTGATGATGAAGATTCTCCCCCTAGATATGAATTGTGTGTTGTTCCTGAGGGTTATGTTATGGATGAAGAAACTGCTAGAGACATTCTTTCTTGCAATGATAGAAGTGATCTTAAGAAACTATTAGCTAAGCTAAAAGAAAAATCTCTGAATGCTAGAATGAAATATGATCCTGCTTATGCTACTTCACCTATCTTTATTACTGATAAGGATTATGATTTCTCAGTTGATCCTCAGTTAATTACTTTGGTTGAATCTGATCCTTTCTATGGCTATGAATCCAAAACTGTTGTGGCACATCTTACTAAATTAAATGATATAGCTACCCTGTTCACTAATGATGAGAAAACTCACTATTATTATATCCTTAAATTATTTCCGTTCTCATTAAAGGGTGATGCTAAGATATGGTTTAATTCTCTTGATCTTGGTTGTGTGCGTATTCCCCAGGATATGATTCACTACTTCTCTGCTAAATATTTCCCCGCTCATAAGAAACAAGATGCTTTAAGGGAAATATATAATTTCATGCAAATTGAAGAAGAGAGTCTCCCACAAGCTTGGGGAGGCTTCTCCAATTACTTAATGCTTTGCCTTCATCCTCTCAAGAAAAATGAAATACTTGAAATATTTTATAATGGACCAACCGATGCTTCCAGAGATTACCTGGATAGTTGTGCTAGTTGTGTTTTCAGGGAAAGAACTCTTGATCAAGCTGAAATTCTATTGAATAATATGTTGACTAATGAAAATAATTGGACACTTCCTGAACTAACTCCTAAGCGAACTCTGAAGAAAAGGGGTATTCTATTTCTCAGTCCTGAAGATATGCAAGAGGCAAAGAAATCTATGAAAGAAAAAGGTATAAAAGCTGAAGATGTTAAGAATTTACCTCATGTTGAAGAAATACATGGTCTTAATTCATCACCTATTGAAGAAACACACGGTCTTGATAACCCAACACAGGTAGTAAAGGTAAACTCTCTCTATAGATATGATAAAGCTGAAATCCCTCCTGCTAAGTTTGCTAGCCAATGTTTGGATGAATTTGATAACTTTATGGTTAAGCAAGAAGATTTCAATGCTTATGTTGGTAGACAATTGAAACATAATGCTTATATGATTGAACACTTGAGTGATTATATGGCTAGTGTTAAAAGTGAACTTAATCTTATTAGTAAACATGCTTCTATGGTTACCACTCAAGTAGAACAAGTACTTAAAGCTCATAATGATTTTCTCAATGAATTGAATAGTAAAAATAATGACGTTGTTGTTAGAGTTGCAACTAGAGGAGGTAAAGTGACTCGGGAACCTTTGTATCCTGAGGGCCACCCTAAGAGAATTGAGCAGGATTCTCAGAGAAATAACGTTGATACACCTAGTCCTTCTAAGAGGAAGAAAAAGAAAAATGATAGGACTTTGCATGCTTCTAGTGAACCTGTTATTGACACACCTGAGAATCCCAATAATATTTCTATCTCCGATGCGGAAACACAATCTGGTAATGAACATGAACCTAGTGATAATGTTAATGATGATGTTCATGTTGATTCTCAACCTAGTAATGATAATGATGTAGAGATTGAACCTGTTGTTGATCTTGATAACCCACAATCAAAGAATCAACGTTATGATAAGAGAGACTTTGTTGCTAGGAAGCACGGTAAAGAAAGAGAACCATGGGTTCAGAAACCCATGCCTTTTCCTCCTAAACCATCCAAGAAAAAGGATGATGGGGATTTTGAGCGCTTTGCTGAAATGATTAGACCTATCTTTTGCGTATGCGTTTGACCGATATGCTTAAAATGAACCCTTATGCTAAGTATATGAAGGATATTGTTACAAATAGGAGAAAGATACCGGAAGCTGAAATTTCCACCATGCTTGCTAATTATACTTTTAAGGGTGGAATTCCAAAGAAACTTGGAGATCCAGGAGTACCAACTATACCATGCTCCATTAAAAGAAACTATGTTAAAACTGCTTTATATGATCTTGGAGCGGGTGTTAGTGTTATGCCTCGCTCTTTATATCGTAGACTTGATTTGAATAAGTTGACACCTACTGAAATATCTTTGCAAATGGCTGATAAATCAACTGCTATACCTGTCGGTATTTGTGAGGATGTGCCTGTTATGGTTGCAAATGTTACTATTTTAACGGATTTATTCTTGATATTCCCGAGGACGACAGTATGTCTATTATTCTTGGAAGACCCTTTTTGAATACTGCAGGTGCTGTTATTGATTGCACCAAAGGGAATGTCACTTTTCATGTTAATGGTAATGAGCATACGGTACACTTTCCGAGGAAACAACCTCAAGTCCACAGTATCAATTCTATTGGAAAAATTTCAACAATTACTATTGGAGGTTTTGAATTTCCTCTTCCTACTGTCAAGAAGAAATATGATATTCTTATTGTTGGGGATGTGCATATCCCTGTTGAGGTAACCTAGTGTTATTCGAAATTTCTCCGGTTCCATGTTATTCGGAATGAGTTTGTTAACAAGACTTGATCAACCTTGTTAGTGGATTCCTTTTGATGAGCATGAGATGGATGAAGTTAGAAAACACAACTCTCTGTACCCTATTTTTACTTTCTGTTATTTATATTAAATACAGAAAAATAGTATTTTTCTGTCAGTTTTCTAAATTATCCATTCAATGAAAAATACCTCGAAAATAAAAGTTCTCCAAATGCCCTGAAATTTAAATATGATTTTTTCTAGAATATTTGAGAATGTCTGGCACTGAGAACACAGCAGGGGGAGCAGCCACGTGCCCACGAAGGTGGAGGGCGCGCCCGACCCCCCTGGGTGCGCCCCCTGCCTCGTGGACCCCACGTGGGTCCCCTCCACTTATTCCAACCACCACACACTCCTTCCTCCCAAAAAAAACACCAACCAGCTCAAGCACGAGTTCTAGCTCATCTTGCTGCCATTTTCGATCTCCTAGCTCAAAGCTCCATTCACAAAACTGCTTTGGGGGATTGTTCTTTGGTATGTGACTCCTCCAATGGTCCAATTAGTTTTTGTTCTAGTGCTTTATTCATTGCAAATTTGTGCTGCTTAGGTGACCCTATTATTGAGCTTGCATGTCAAATTTATATGGTCAAAAGTAGTTTTAATGAATGATATTGGCTCTAGGCACTTGTAGGAGTAGTTGCTATCAATGTTGTTGAGTTTGGTTCACTTTTATTTTTGAGTTGCTAAAAATTTCAGAAAATTTCATAAAAAGATGAAGAGATTTTTGAGGGGCTCATCGAGCCAAAGCTTGAAGGATAAACAAAGTGAAGAGAACAAGAAGCCCAAGTATAATCTCCCTCGCATCGCGGAGGTTCGGCCGTGTGAATGGCCTTGTGATGATTTCTTGAGAGCGGCCAGGATTTATGATGATTTTTATGAGTTGGCTGAGAATGCAGGCCTCACCGCCTTCCTCCACGACCAACGCGAACAGTATCTCTTACTCACCAATATCTTTGTGCAAAACTTTCATTTCCATGCTAGGAGCTCACCACCTTCGGTGGAATTTTATTTATATGATGAGCATAAGGAGATGTCACTTCATGATTTTTGTCGGGTTTGTTTGATCCCTTTTGAGGGCAGTGCAGAGGAACCACATCGTGACGATGTGGAAGGATTTATTGACACAATTGCTGTAGGGGAAACAAGGAAGGTTTTCGGTGCAAGAATTACTAGCATACATTTTCCTGTTTTACATTACTTTGCAATATTTGCTAGTAGATGCTTAATTGGTTGCGGAAACTGTGGAAACCTTAGTGCCCCTGATATTGTTATTTTGTGCCATGCCTTGTTCCGTGATGACACATTTAGTATGGGTGCTATTGTTGCAAAGCGGTTAAATCTTAACCGTGCTAAGGGCCCCATCTTGGGATGTATCTTCGCCTCGCGCCTCGCTACACATTTTAACATACCTATTAGACATTATGAGAAGGAAGAAACGTTGATGCCTCCTGTTTTTCTAGACTATAAGAGTATGGTAGCACATGATTTTATCGTTAAGAATAAGGAAAAGATGCTTAAATACAAGCTGATTTTTGATAAAAATCACCCTGGGACTATCACTTTGCCTGCTCCTTCCTTATTTGACTTATCTGCAGGCAAGTACCTTGTTCCACCGGAGGACATTCACGCCTACCGAAACCCCACATCAGCTACAGAGCCAGAGCCAGAACCACAATTTGATCCTTCACGACAGTCTATTTACCAGTGGGATCCGGAGGAGATCGCCAACCAGTGGCACCAGGGGGATCCTTCTTAGTACGACCCCAGCTATAACTTTGGATATCCGCCAGGCCAGCCGTGGCCATAGACCAACTTAGGCCAAAAGCCTAAGCTTGGGGGAGTACGTATCTCTCACCGACATTACATTCCATGCCTGTAGTAGTAACTAAAAATAAAACCCAATAAGATTTCTCATTCTTCTTTTGCTTGTTGGGAGCTTTCCCATGTAAATAGTTTTATTTATTTTCTTGTTCTTTGGAGGTCGAGAGGAGAAGACCATAATGGAAATGTTGAGTGGCCATATTACCTTGTATTCTCTCTTGAATTGAATGCTAGCATATTCCAGCTTAGTCCAATGCACGTGCACTATTATTATTATCCACACTATTTAGTCGTGCAAGTGAAAGGCAATAATGATGATTATATGATGAACTAATTAAGATGAGAAAAGCTGGTATGAACTCGACCTCTCTCGATTTTGTAAATATGATTAGTTCATCGTTCCTGATTCAGCCTATTATGAATAAACATGTTTGCAATGACAATTAGAGATTGTAGTTGCTTATGCCATGCTTAATTAGCTAGGAGCTTATAATGGTTTACCTTGTGTGGCAACATGCTATTAAAATGGTTGTGATGTGGTATGATAGGGTGGTATCCTCTTTTGAATAATTCGAGTGGCTTGACTTGGCACATTTTCACGCATGTAGTTGAAACAAAATCAACATAGCCTCTACGATATTTATGTTCATGGTGCATTATATCCTACTCATTCTTGCATTTGATGTTGATTAATTTTAATGCATGTTCATGACTGTTGTCGCTCTCTAGCTGGTCGCTTCCCAGTCTTTTTCTAGCCTTCACTTGTACTAAGTGGGAATACTGCTTGTGCATCCAATTCCATAAACCCCAAAGTTATTCCATATGAGTCCACCATACCTACCTATATACAGTATCTACCTACCATTCCAAGTAAATTTGTATGTGCCAAACTCTAAACCTTCAAATAAACATTATGTTTTGTATGCTCGAATAGCTCATGTGTAAACTAGGGATGTCTGTATCTTCCATGCTAGGCGGGTTATTCTCAAGAGTGGACTCCGCTCCTCACTCACGAGAAAATGGTTGGTTACCGGGATGCCCAGTCCCATGCTTTATGCAAATCAAATCAAAATAACTACAAATAAACTCCCTCGGGACTCTTGTTATTGGAGGCACTCGTTGTTTCGAGCAAGCCATGGATTGATGCTTGTTGGTGGAGCGGGAGTATAAACTTTACCATTCTGTTTGGGAGCTGCCTATAATGTGTGTAGCATGGAAGATATTGAGATCTCTTGGTTGTTATGTTGACAATGAAAGTATACCACTCAAAATATTATTCATATCTATTTCAAAACCGAGCTCTGGCACCTCTACAAATCCCTGCTTCCCTCTGCGAAGGGCTTATCCATTTACTTTTATGTTGAGTCATCATCCTCTTATTAAAAAGCACCAGTTGGAGATCACCACTGTCATTTGCATCCATTACTGTTAGTTTACATTGAGTATGACTTGACTGGATCTCTTTTACCATGAATTACAATGTCTAGTCAGTCCTTGATCTTTAAAGGTGCTCTGCATTTATGTTTTGTGGTCTCAGAAAGGGCTAGCGAGATACCATCTTGTTATATCATATCATGATTGTTTTGAGAAAGTGTTGTCATCCGACATTTATTATTATTGCTTGCTAGTTGATTATGCCATTGATATGAGTAAACATGAGACCTAAATGTTATTGTGAATGTGGTTAGTTCATAATCTTTGCTGAAAACTTGAATGCTGGCTTTACATATTTACAATAACAAGAGCAAACAGAGTTTGTAAAAGTTTTTCTTTATCATTTCAGTTTATCAACAGAATTGCTTGAGGACAAGCAAAGTTTAAGCTTGGGGGAGTTGATACGTCTCCGTCGTATCTACTTTTCCAAACACTTTTGCCCTTGTTTTGGACTCTAACTTGCATGATTTGAATGGAACTAACCCGGACTGACGCTGTTTTCAGCAGAATTGCCATGGTGTTATTTTTGTGCAGAAAAAAAAGTTCTCAGAATGACCTGAAAATCAGCGAAGATTATTTTTTGAATATATAAAAAATACTGGAAGAAAGATCCACGTCAGGGGGCCCGCACCCTGTCCACGAGGGTGAGGGGCGCGACCTACCCCCTGGGCGCGCCCCCCTGCCCTGTGGGCGCCCTGACGCTCCACCGACCTCAACTCCAACTCCATATATACGTGTTCAGGGAGAAAAAAATCAGAGAGAAGGATTCATCACGTTTTACAATACAGAGCCGCCGCCAAGCCCTAAACTCCCTCGGAAGGGCTGATTTGGAGTTCGTTCGGTGCTCCGTAGAGGGGAATCCATCGCGATCGTCATCATCAACCTTCCTCCATCACCAATTTCATGATGCTCACCGTCGTGCGTGAGTAATTCCATCGTAGGCCTACTAGACGGTGATGGGTTGGATGAGATTTATCATGTAATCGAGTTAGTTTTGTTAGGGTTTGATCCCTAGTATCCACTATGTTCTCAGATTGATGTTGCTATGACTTTGCTATGCTTAATGCTTGTCACTAGGGCCCGAGTGCCATGATTTCAGATCTGAACCTATTATGTTTTCATCAATATATGAGAGTTCTTGATCCTATCTTGCAAGTATATAGTCACCTATTATGTGTTATGATCCGCTAACCCCGAAGTGACAATAATCGGGATACTTACCGGTGATGACCGTAGTTTGAGGAGTTCATGTATTCACTATGTGTTAATGCTTTGGTCTGGTACTCTACTAAAAGGAGGCCTTAATATCCCTTAGTTTCCATTAGGACCCCGCTGCCACGGGAGGGTAGGACAAAAGATGTCATGCAAGTCCTTTTCCATAAGCATGTATGACTATATTCGGAATACATGCCTACATTACATTGATGAACTGGAGCTAGTTCTGTGTCACCCTATGTTATGACTGTTACATGATCGATCACATCCGGCATAATTCTCCATCACCGATCCAATGCCTATGAGCTTTTCCATATATTGTTCGTCGCTTATTTACTTTTCCGTTGCTACTGTTACAATCACTACAAAACCCAAAAATATTACTTTTGCTATCGTTACCACTACTATCATATTACTTTGCTACTCAATACCTTGCTGCAGATATTAAGTTTCCAGGTGTGGTTGAATTGACAACTCAGCTGCTAATACTTGAGAATATTCTTTGGCTCCCCTTGTGTCGAATCAATAAATTTGGGTTGAATACTCTACCCTCGAAAACTGTTGCGATCCCCTATACTTGTGGGTTATCAGTTGTCATTTGATGAACGGGATCACATCATTAGGAGAATGATGTGATGGCCAAGACCCATCTGTTAGCTTAGCATGTTGATCGTTCAGCATTATTGGTACAGCTTTCTTCATGTCATATACATATTCCTTTGACTATGAGATTATGCAACTCTCGGATACCGGAGGAATACCTTGTGTGCTATAAAAAATCACAACATAACTGGGTGATTATAAAGATGCTCTACACGTATTTCTGAAGGTGTTTGTTGGGTTGGCATAGATTGAGATTAGGATTTGTCACTCCGAGTATCGGAGAGGTATCTCTATGCCCTCTCGGTAATGTACATCATGATAAGCCTTGCAAGCAGTGTGACTAATGAGTTAGTTGCGGGATCATGCTTTACAGAATGAGTAAAGAGACTTGCCGGTAACGAGATTGAACTGGGTATCAAGATACTGACGATCGAATCTCAGGCAAGTAACATACCGATGACAAAGGGATAATGTATGTTGTCATTACGGTTTGACCGATAAAGATCTTCGTAGAATATGTAGGAACCAATATGAGCATCCAGGTTCCGCTATTGGTTATTGACCGGAGAGATGTCTCCGTCATGTCTACATAGTTCTCAAACCCGTAGGGTCCGCACGCTTAACGTTCGATGACGATTTTGTATTATACCAAATGTTCTTCGGAGTCCCGGATGAGATCACGGACATGACGAGGAGTCTCGAAATGGTGGAGAGGTAAAGATTGATATATATATATATAGGACAATAGTATTCGGACACCAGAAGTGTTCTGGGGGTACCGGGTACGTATCGGGTCACCGGAAGGGGTTCCGGGCAACCCCCGGCAAGCTATATGGGCCTAATGGGCCAAGAGGGGAAACACACCAGCCACAAAGGGGCTGGTGCACCCCCCCCCCATATATGGGCTGGACAAATTGGAGAATGAAAGGGGAATATGGAAAGGAAAAAGGGAATAGGATTCCCCCTTCCCCCTCTTCCCTTCAAACTCCGAATAGGAATAGGAAAGGGGAGGCCGAATTGGGAGGACCCCAAGTAGGATTCCTCCTACTTGGGGAGCCCCCTTGGCTGCCTCTCCTCCCCTCCAACCTATATATATGAGGGGGGACACCGCAAGAACACACAACAAACATTATTAGCCGTGTGCGGCGCCCCCCTCCATAGTTTACGCCTCCGGTCATATTCACGTAGTGCTTAGGCGAAGCCCTGCGCGGATCACTTCACCATCACCGTCACCACGCCGTCGTGCTTACGGAACTCTCCCTCAACACTTTGTGGGATCAAGAGTTCGAGGGACGTCATTGAGCTAAACGTGTGCAGAACTCGGAGGTGCCGTACGTTTGGTGTTTGATCGGTCGGAACGAGAAGAAGTTCGACTACATCAACCGCATTGTCAAACGCTTCTTGCTACCTCTTGAGCTTGCGTTGGATTTCCCCGAAGAGGAAGGGATGATGCACCAAAGTAGCGTAAGTATTTCCCTCAGTTTTTGAGAACCAAGGTATCAATCCAGTAGGAGGCCACACTCAAGTCCCTTGTACCTGCACAAAACGATAGCTACTCACAACCGACACGATTAGGGGTTGTCAATCCCTTCAAGGTCACTTACGAGAGTGAGATCTGATAGATATAATATTTTTGGTATTTTTGGTATAAAGATGCAAATTGAAAAGTAAAAAAGCAAAGCAAGATTAAAGTGATGGAGATTGATATGATGAGAATAGACCCGGGGGCCATAGGTTTCACTAGTGGCTTCTCTCAAGAGCATAAGTATTCTACGGTGGGTGAACAAATTACTGTTGAGCAATTGACAGAATTGAGCATAGTTATGAGAATATCTAGGCATGATCATATATATAGGCATCACGTCCGTGACAAGTAGACTGAAACGATTCTGCATCTACTAGTATTACTCCACTCACCGATCGCTATCTAGCATGCATCTAGAGTATTAAGTTAAAAACAAAGTAACGCTTCAAGCAAGATGACATGATGTAGAGAGATAAATTCATGCAATATGAAATAAACCCCATCTTGTTATCCTCGATGGAAACGATGCAATACGTGCCTTGCTGCCCCTTCTGTCACTGAGAAAGGACACCGCAAGATCGAACCCAAAGCTAAGCACTTCTCCCATGGCAAGAACTACCAATCTAGTTGGCCAAACCAAACGGATAATTCGAAGAGACTTGCAAAGATAACTAATCATACATAAAAGAATTCAGAGAAGATTCAAATATTATTCATAGATAGACTTGATCATAAACCCACAATTCATCGGTCTCAACAAACACACCGCAAAAAGAAGATTACATCGAATAGATCTCCACAAGAGAGGGGGAGAACTTTGTATTGAGATCCAAAAGGAGAGAAGAATCCATCTAGCTACTAACTATGGACCCGAAGGTCTGAGGTAAACTACTCACACTTCATCGGAGAGGCTATGATGATGTAGAAGCCCTCCGTGATGACGGCCCTCTCCGGCGGAGCTCCGGAATAGGCCCCAAGATGGGATCTCGTGGATACAGAAAGTTGCGGCCGTGGAATTAGGTTTTTGGCTCCTTCTCTGATCGTTTGGGGGTATGTAGGTATATATAGGAGGAAGAAGTGCATTGGTGGAGCTCCGAGGGGCCCACGAGGCAGGGGGCGCGCCCCCCACCCTCGTGACTGCCTCTCTGATGCCTTGGCGTAGGGTCCAAGTCTCCTGGATCACGTTCGGTGAGAAAATCACGTTCCCGAAGGTTTCGTTCCGTTTGGACTCCGTTTGATATTCTGTTTCTTCGAAACACTGAAATAGGCAAAAAAAACAGCAATTCTAGGCTGGCCCTCCGGTTAAGAGGTTAGTCCCAAAAATAATATAAAAGTGGAAAATAAAGCCCAATATAGTCCAAAACAGTAGATAATATAGCATGGAGCAATCAAAAATTATAGATACGTTGGAGATGTATCAGGCATCCCCAAGCTTAATTCCTGCTCGTCCTCGAGTAGGGAAATGATAAAAAGAGAATTTTTGATGCGGAGTGCTACTTGGCATAATTTCAATGCAAATCTTCTTAATTGTGGTATGAATATTCAGATTAGGAAGATTCAAGACAAAAGTTCATATTGACATAGAGAATAATAATACTTCAAGCAAACTAACAAAGCAATTATGTTTTCTCAAAGTAACATGGCTAAAGAAAGTTTATCCCTACAAAATCATATAGTTTAGTCATGCTCCATTTTCGTCACACAAGAATGCTCTCATCATGCACAACCCCGATGACAAGCCAAGCAATTGTTTCATACCTTAATAATTTCAAACTCATAAACTTTCACGCAATACATGAGCATGAGCCATGGATATAGCACTATGGGTGGAATAGAATGATGGGAGTTATGTGGAGAAGACAAAAAAAGAAGGTCTCACATCAACGAGGCTAATCAATGGGCTATGGAGATGCCCATCGATTGATGTTAATGCAATGAGTAGGGATTGCCATGCAACGGATGCACTAGAGCTAGAAATGTATGAAAGCTCAATAAAAGAAACTAAGTGGGTGTGCATCCAACTTGCTTGCTCACGAAGACCTAGGGCACTTGAGGAGGCCCATCGTTGGAATATACAAGCCAAGTTCTATAATGAAAAATTCCCACTAGTATATGAAAGTGATAACTCAAGAGACTCTCTATATGAAGAACATGGTGCTACTTTGAAGCACAAGTGTGGAAAAAGGAATAGTAGCACTGCCCCTATTTTATTTATTTTCTCTTTTTTGGGGGGCCTTCTTTTTTTTCTTTGGCCTTTCTCTTTTTTGGGGGACAATGCTCTATTGAATGATGATCATCACACTTCTATTTATTTACAACTCAATGATTACAACTCGATACTAGAACAAAGTATGACTCTATATGGATGCCTCCGGCGGTGTACCGGGATATGCAATGAATCAAGAGTGACAAGTATGAAAAAATTATGAACGGTGGCTTTGCCACAAATAGTATGTCAACTACATGATCATGCTAAGCAATATGACAATGATGAATGTGTCATGATAAACTGGATGGTGGAAAGTTGCATGGCAATATATCTCGGAATGGCTATGGAAATGCCATAATAGGTAGGTATGGTGGCTGTTTTGAGGAAGATATAAGGAGGTTTATGTGTGAAAGAGCGTATCATATCACGGGGTTTGGATGCACCGGAGAAGTTTGCACCAACTCTCGATGTGAGAAAGGGCAATGCACGATACCATAGAGGCTAGCAATGATGGAAGGATGAGAGTGCGTATAATCCATGGACTCAACATTAGTCATAAAGAACTCATATACTTATTGCAAAAATCTACAAGCCATCAAAAACCAAAGTATTACGCGCATGCTCCTAGGGGATAGATTGGTAGGAAAAGACAATCACTCGTCACCGACCGCCACTCATAAGGAGGACAATCAAATAACACCTCATGATTCAAATTTGTTGCATAACGTTTACCATACGTGCATGCTACGGGACTTGCAAACTTCAACACAAGCACTTCTCAAATTCACAACTACTCAACTAGCATGACTTTGATATTATTACCTCCATATCTCAAAACAATTATCAAGCATCCAACTTTTCTTATTATTCAACACACTCAAAAGAAAGTTTCACAAATCTTGAATACCAAGCATGTTATTATTAAGCAAATTACCATGCTATTAAGACTCTCAAAATAATTTAAGTGAAGCATGAGAGATCAATAGTTTCTTTAAAACAAATCCACCACCATGCTCTAAAAGATCTAAGTGAAGCACATAGAGCAAAATTATAACGCTCAAAAGATATAAGTGAAGCACATAGAGCAAAACTACTTAGCTCAAAAAGATATAAGTGAAGCACATAGAGTATTCTATCAAATTCTAATTCATGTATGGCTCTCTCAAAAGGTGTGTACAGCAAGTATGATTGTGGCACACTAACAACCAAATACACAAATAATACAAGACGCTCCAAGAAAAACACATGTCACGTTGGTGAATAAAAATATAGCTCCAAGTAAATTACCGATGGAAGTGGACGAAAGAGGGGATGCCTTCCGGGGCATCCCCAAGCTTTGAATTTTTGGTGTCCTTGGATTATCTTGGGGGTGCCATGGGCATCCCCAAGATTAGGCTCTTACCACTCCTTGTTCAATAATCCATCACAAGAATTCACCCAAAACTTGAAAACTTCACAACACAAAACTTAAAGTAGAAAACTCGTGAGCTCCGTTAGCAAAAGAAAACAAAAAATCACTTCAAGGTACTGTAATGAACTCATTTTTTATTTATATTGGTGTTAAACCTACTGTATTCCAACTTCTCTATGGATTATAAACTATTTTACTAGCCATAGATTCATCAAAATAAGCAAACAACACACGAAAAACAGAATCTGTCAAAAACAGAACAGTCTGTAGTAATCTGTAGCTAGCACAAGATCCGGAACCCCAAAAATTCTAAAATAAATTGCTGGACGTGAGGAATTTATCTATTAATCATCTTAAAAAGAATTAACTAAATAGCACTCTCCAAATAAAAATGACAGCAGTTCTCGTGAGCGCTAAAGTTTCTGTTTTTTACAGCAAGTTCAACAAGACTTTTCCCAAGTCTTCCCAACGGTTCTACTTGGCACAAACACTAATTAAACACAAAAAACACAACCAAAACAGAGGCTAGATAATTTATTTATTAATAAACAGGAGAAAAAAGCAAGGAATAAAAATAAAATTGGGTTACCTCCCAACAAGCGCTATCGTTTAACGCCCCTAGCTAGGCATAAAAGCGAGGATAGATCTAGGTATTGTCATCTTGATTCTTAATTCTTTTAGCGATATTATGCTCAAATCCGGGAGGTTCCTTACATTTCCCCTCATATTCAGAGATCTTGAGATCTAAAGAATCCAACCGCTTATTGCAAAGAGTAATCAACATATTCATGCGATGAAGATTTCCGCTAACGCTCTTAAGAGGTTCAAGAGATTTTTGTAAAATCATAGTTACTTCGCAAATTTTCTCAAAAACTTGTGTTTCCTCTTGGGTATGATGGGGCCCCTTTTGTTGAGGTAAAGTTCCTACTATACCTTCTATAATTTCATGCGCGATACTGGGATCAATTTCAATAAAATTGCCTTTGGCAACACAAACCCAAAGTTGTCTATGAAACATATTAAGCCCAACATAAAAGTTGCGAAGCAAAATTCTGAAATTTACTTCTAGGGTGCATTTACGATAAGATTCCATCATTCTAAACCAAGCATCCTTTAAGTTTTCTCCTTGCTTTTGTTTGAAGTGAAGGACTTAAAACTCGGGGGACAAAGGAGCAGAAAGAGGACTAGCCATGACGACAAGCAAACAAACTAGCACACGAGCAAACAAGAGCAAACAGGAAAAAGAGAAGGAGAAGGAGAAGGAGATTGGGGAAGAGAGGGCGAATAAAACGGCAAGGGTGAAGTGGGGGAGAGGAAAACGAGAGGCAAATGGCAAATAATGTAATGCGAGAGATAGGGATTGTGATGGGTACTTGGTATGTTGACTTTTTGCATAGACTCCCCGGCAACGGCGCCAGAAATCCTTCTTGCTACCTCTTGAGCTTGCGTTGGATTTCCCCGAAGAGGAAGGGATGATGCAGCAGAGTAGCGTAAGTATTTCCCTCAGTTTTTGAGAACCAAGGTATCAATCCAGTAGGAGGCCACGCTCAAGTCCCTCGTATCTGCACAAAACGATAGCTACTCGCAACCAACGCGATTAGGGGTTGTCAATCCCTTCAAGGTCACTTACGAGAGTGAGATCTGATAGATATAATATTTTTGGTATTTTTTGTATAAAGATGCAAAGTGAAAAGTAAAAGGCAAAGTAAAAAAATAAAAGCAAGATTAAAGTGATGGAGATTGATATGATGAGAATAGACCCGGGGGCCATACGTTTCACTAGTGGCTTCTCTCAAGAGCATAAGTATTCTACGGTGGGTGAACAAATTACTGTTGAGAAATTGACAAAATTGAGCATAATTATGAGAATATCTAGGCATGATCATGTATATAGGCATCACGTCCGTGACAAGTAGACCGAAACGATTCTGCATCTACTACTATTACTCCACTCATAGATCGCTATCTAGCATGCATCTAGAGTATTAAGTTAAAAACAGAGTAACGCTTTAAGCAAGATGACATGATGTAGAGAGATAAGTTCATGCAATATGAAATAAACCCCATCTTGTTATCCTCGATGGCAATGATGCAATACGTGCCTTGCTGCCCCTTCTGTCACTGGGAAAGGACACCGCAAGATCAAACCCGAAGCTAAGCACTTCTCCCATGGCAAGAACTACCAATCTAGTTGGCCAAACCAAACGGATAATTCAAAGAGACTTGCAAAGATAACTAATCATACATAAAAGAATTCAGAGAAGATTCAAATATTATTCATAGATAGACTTGATCATAAACCCACAATTCATCAGTCTCAACAAACACACCGCAAAAAGAAGATTACATCGAATAGATCTCCACAAGAGAGGGGGAGAACTTTGTATTGAGATCCAAAAGGAGAGAAGAAGCCATCTAGCTACTAACTATGGACCCAAAGGTCTGAGGTAAACTACTCACACTTCATCGGAGAGGCTATGATGATGTAGAAGCCCTCCGTGATGACGGCCCTCTCCGACGGAGCTCCGGAACAGGCCCCAAGATGGGATCTCGTGGATACAGAAAGTTGCGGCGGTGGAATTAGGTTTTTGGCTCCTTCTCTGATCGTTTGGGGGTATGTAGGTATATATAGGAGGAAGAAGTGCATTGGTGGAGCTCCGAGGGGCCCACGAGGCAGGGGGCGCGCCCCCCACCCTCGTGACCGCCTCTCTGATGCCTTGGTGTAGGGTCCAAGTCTCCTGGATCACGTTCGGTGAGAAAATCACGTTCCCAAAGGTTTCGTTCCGTTTGGACTCCGTTTGATATTCTGTTTATTCGAAACACTGAAATAGGTAAAAAAACAGCAATTCTGGGCTGGGCCTCCGGTTAATAGGTTAGTCCCAAAAATAATATAAAAGTGGAAAATAAAGCCCAATATAGTCCAAAACAGTAGATAATATAGCATGGAGCAATTAAAAATTATAGATACGGTGGAGACGTATCACTTCTGCTTTCGGTCTACGAGGGTACGTGGACACACTCTCCCCCTCTCGTTGCTATGCATCTCCTAGATAGATCTTGCGTGAGCGTAGGATTTTTTTAAATTACTACGTTCCCCAACAATTTCCACCGTCGCAACCTTCTGTACCCAAGAGATCCCATCTTGGGGCCTTTTCCGGAGCTCTGCCGGAGGGGGAATCGATCATGGAGGGCTTCTACATCAACACCATAGCCTCTCCGATGATGTGTGAGTAGCTTACTTCAAACCTTCGGGTCCATAGTTATTAGCTAGATGGCTTCTTCTCTCTCTTTGGATCTTAATACAATGTTCTTCTCGATCTTCTTGGAGATCTATTTGATGTAACTCTTTTTGCGGTGTTTTTGTCGAGATCCGATGAATTGTGGGTGTATGATCAAGTTTATCTATGAACAATATTTGATTCTTCTCTGTAATCTTTTATGTATGATTGGTTATCTTTGCAAGTCTCTTCAAATTATCAGTTTGGTTTGGCCTACTAGATTGATCTTTCTTGCAATGGGATAAGTGCTTAGCTTTGGGTTCAATCTTGCGGTGTCCTTTCCCAGTGACAGCAGGGGCAACAAGGCACATATTGTATTGTTGCCATCGAGGATAAAAAGATTGGGTTTATATCATATTGCTTGAGTTTATCCCTCTACATCATGTCATCTTGCCTAATGTGTTACTTTGTTCTTATGAACTTAATACTCTAGATGCATGCTGGATAGCGGTCGATGTGTGGAGTAATAGTAGTAGATGTAGAATCGTTTCGGTCTACTTGTCGCGGACGTGATGCCTATATACATGATCATGCCTAGATATTCTCATAATTATGCACTTTTCTATCAATTGCTCGACAGTAATTTGTTCACCCACCGTAATATTTATGCTATCTTGAGAGAAGCCACTAGTGAAACCTATGGCCCCGGGTCTATCTTTTATCATATAAGTTTCAAATCTATTTTATTTTGCAATCTTTACATTCAATATATATCATAAAAATACCAAAAATATTTATCTTATTATTATTATCTCTATCAGATCTCACTCTCCTAAGTGACCGTGAAGGGATTCACAACCCCTTTATCGCGTTGGTTGTGAGGTTCTTATTTGTTTGTGTAGGTATGAGGGACTTGCGTGTAGTCTCCTACTGGATTGATACCTTGGTTCTCAAAACTGAGGGAAATACTTACGCTACTTTGCTGCATCACCCTTTCCTCTTCAAGGGAAAACCAATGCGGTGCTGAAGAGGTAGCATCTATGCATAGATGATATGCAGGAGTAGAACACAAAGAGTTGTGGGTGGTGATCATCATACTGCTTACCACCAATGTCTTATTTTGATTCGGCGGTGTTGTTAGATGAAGCGGCCCAGACCAACCTTACATGACCACGTTCTTGAGACTGGTTCCACCGACAGACATGCAACTAGTTTTGCATAAAGGTGGCTGGCGGGTATCTGTTTCTCCAACTTTAGTTGAATCGAATTTGACTGCGGCCGGTCCTTGTTTAAGGTTAAAACAGCAAACTTGATAAATCACCGTTGTGGTTTTGATGCGTAGGTAAGAACGGTTCTTACTAGAAGCCCGTAGCAACCACGTAAAACTTGCAACAACAAAGTAGAGGACATCTAACTTGTTTTTGTAGGGCATGTTGTGATGTGATATGGTCAAGACATGATGTGATATATGTTATTCTATGAGATGATCATGTTTTGTAAAGGTTATCGACAACTGGTAGGAGCCTTATTGTTGTCGCTTTATTGTATGAAATGCAAATGCCATGTAATTGCTTTACTTTATCACTATGCGTTAGCGATAGTTGTAGAAGCAATAGTTGGGGAGACAATGATGACGCAACGATGGATATCAAGGTGTCAAGCCGGTGATGATGGAAATCATGACGGTGCTTTGGAGATGGATATCAAAGGCACAAGATTATGATGGCCATATCATGTTACATATTTTGATTGCATGTGATGTTTATCTTTTATGCATCTTATTTTTCGTAGTACGGCGGTAGCATTATAAGATGATCCCTTAATAAAATTTCAAGGTACAAGTGTTCTCTCTGAGTATGCACCGTTGCGACAGTTCATCATGCCGAGACACCACGCGATGATCGGGTGTGATAAGCTCTACGTTCACATACAGCGGGTGCAAGACAGTTTTGCACATGCGGAATACTCGGGTTAAACTTGACGAGCCTAGCATGTACAGACATGGCCTCGGAACACTGGATACCGAAAGGTCGAACGTGAATCATATAGTAGATATGATCAACATAGAGATGTTCACCACTGAAGACTACTCCATCTCACGTGATGATCGGACATGGTTTAGTTGATATGGACCACGTGACCATTTAGATGACTTGAGGGATGTCTATCTAAGTGGGAGTTCTTAAGTAATATGATTAATTGAACTTAATTTATCATGAACTTAGTCCTGATAGTATTTGCATATCTATGTTATAGATCAATAGCTCGCGTATAGCTCCCCTGTTTTATTTCTGATATGTTCCTAGAGAAAACTAAGTTTAAATATGATAGTAGCAATGATGCGGACTACATCCGTGATCTGAGGATTATCCTCGTTGTTGCATAGAAGAACTATGTCCTTGATGCACCGCTAGGTGACAGACCTATTGCAGGAGCAGATGCAGACGTTATGAATGTTTGACAAGCTCGGTATGATGACTACTTGATAGTTTAGTGCACCATTCTTTATGTCTTAGAACCGGGACTTCGAAAATGTTTTGAACGCCACGGAGCATATGAGATGTTCCAAGAGTTGAAATTGGTATTTCAGACTTATGCCCATGTCGAGAGGTATGAGACCTCTGACAAGTACTTTTCCTACAAGATGGAGGAGAATAGCTCAACTAGTGAGCATGTGCTCAGAATGTCTGGGTACTACGATCGCCTGAATCAAGTGGGAGTTAATCTTCCAGATAAAATAGTGATTGAGAGAGTTCTCTAGTCACTATCACCAAGTTACTAGAACTTCGTGATAAACTATAATATGCAAGGGATGACAAAAACGATTCCCAAGCTCTTCACGATGTTGAAATCAGCGAAGGTAGAAATCAAGAAAGAGCATCAAGTGTTGATGGTTAACAAGACCACTAGTTTCAAGAAAAGAGGGCAAGGGAAAGATAGGGAACTTCAAGAAGAATGGCAAAAAAGTGCAAGTTGCCACTCCCGTGAAGAATCCCAAAGTTGGACCTAAGCTTGAAACCGAGTGCTTCTACTTCAAAGGGAATGGTCACTGGAAACAGAACTGCCCCAAATGCTTGGCGGTTAAGAAGGATGGTGATGTCTACTACACAACCGTCTTGTAGATGTTGTTGGGCCTCCAAGTGCAGAGGTTTGTAGGACAGTAGCAAATTTCCCTCAAGTGGATGACCTAAGGTTTATCAATCCATAGGAGGCGTAGGATGAAGATGGTCTCTCTCAAGCAACCCTGCAACCAAATAACGAAGAGTCTCTTGTGTCCCCAACACACCCAATACAATGGTAAATTGTATAGGTGCACTAGTTCGGCGAAGAGATGGTGATACAAGTGGTATATGGATAGTAGATATAGGTTTTTGTAATCTGAAAATATAAAAACAGCAAGGTAACTAATGATAGAAGTGAGCACAAACGGTATTGCAATGTGTGGAAACAAGGCATAGGGTTCATACTTTCACTAGTGCAAGTTCTCTCAACAATAATAACATAATTGGATCACATAACTATCCCTCAACATGCAACAAAGAGTCACTCCAAAGTCACTAATAGCGGAGAACAAACGAATAGATAATGGTAGGGTACGAAACCACCTCAAAGTTATTCTTTCTGTTGGGCTATTCCTATAAGTGTCACAAACAGCCCTAGAGTTCGTACTAGAATAACACCTTAAGACAAAAATCAACCAAAACCCTAATGTCACCTAGATACTCCAATGTCACCTCAAGTATCCGTGGGTATGATTATACGATATGCATCACACAATCTCGGATTCATCTATTCAACCCTTACTCCCCTCCTAAATCTCGGGACGAGATTTCTTGTAGTGGAGGAGAATTGTGACGCCCGGATAATTAAGCTACAGTAAACCTCTGCTAATGGTGCCATGTCACCTTGGTTACTGTTGATAAACTCGAGCTAGTTCAAAGAAATGATTCAAATTAAAATTTAAAATATAGGCAAACAGTAAATTTTTCAAATATCAAAACTAAAATGTTCGGGTTGTGTCAAATAGATCGTAAGTAATTATGGTGGAGAAACCAAACTTTAGTAAAATGTTTAAAGGCTCTAAAACAATTAAAACAGTAGTGAAAACAACTAAACAGATACCTATTGAATTTATAAAATGCTAAAACTATTTTATTATGTGTTAAGAATTAACCTCACAGTAGCTTGTTGATAAATACAAATTTAGGCACTAGTCGTAATTTTTATAAAACTAAAAATAAAAGAAACTACAAATAAAAAAAAGAAAACAAAAATAAACTAACAAAGAACAAAAAAAAGGAAATAGAAGACACCCCCTCCCCCTCGCTGGACCATGGCCCGGCTGGCCTATGGGCCGCCAGGCCGGCCCAGCCGGCCTCCCCTTAGCCCCCCACCCCGACCGAACCCTAACCCCAGTGCGCCCCACTCCCCCCTGTCGCTCCATCCCCACCCTCTCCCTCCAGCGCCGCCAGGGGAGAACCCCACGCACGACCTCCCCTCCCCACTCTCTCGTCTCTCTCCCAGCCATGCCCCGCCCCTGACGCGGTCGCCCTCCCCCGGAGCCTCCGCCGGCGTTCACTGCCGCCACCTCGCCCCGTGTGACCCCGCCCAAGGCACCTTGCTGCCTCGACCATGATGCCGCCGTCCTCTCCGTCGACGACCTCGTCTCCTTCGTCGCCCTGTCGTCCTCGTCCTCCTCCCCGAACGGCCTCCACGCACCTCGACGCCCCCTGCTCACCAACGCCGGTGAGGACCCGTTCGTCCTCCCCTTTCCCCTGCTCGTCAATGAGGTCGCCACGCTCACCCGCAACCCCCTCATGCGTGCTCACCGCGGTCGGGCCGTGCCCTGGCCGTGCGCCGCTCCGTCTGGCCGCGCCCGTTACCCCGCGCCGACGCGCCATGCCTGCGCCGCTCGCTTGCCGTGCCACCGCCCCGTTTTCCCCGCATCGCTGCGCCTCGCCTCCCCTGGATCCCGCTGCCTCGCCTGCGCCACGAGCCTCTGCCCCATCGCGCCGTGGCCGTGTCGGCTCCGCCCTCCACTATCGCGGCACGACCGCGCCCCGCTCCACTGTTGCCGCTGCCGCTGCTCATCCGCCGACTCGCCGCCGGACACACTTGCCGGCGCGCCGGTGCCCGTGCCCGCCAACCGCCCCGCGGCGCCCAGTCGGGTGCACACCCATGGCCCAGCGCCGTATCGGGCTGGCGCCTAGCGCCCGTTAGGCCCCCAGGGGCCTATGACAAGGGGGCCCCGCACCAGAACGTTTTAATTAAAAAAAAGAGAAGAAGAAAAGAATAAAAAAATATAATAATAAAAATAATTAATTAACTAATTAATTAAGGAATTAATTAAGTTAATTAATTATAATTAGATTAACCTAATCACTAATTAACCTAATTAACTGTTAGTTAATTAAAACAGAGTATGACGAACGGGACCCACCTGTCAGGTTGACCAAGTCAACTACTGACGTCATGCTGACGTCATGATGACGTCAGCAGACACTATTCTGAATAATGTTGATTAAATTAAATAAATAAATCCTAAAAATGATTTAAATCTTTTAAAATTAATATAAAATAAACCGTAGCTCGGATGGAAAAACTTTGTACATGAAAGTTGCTCAGAACGACGAGACGAATTCGGATACGCAGCCCGTTCGTCCGCCACGCATCCCTAGCATAGCAAACACGCAACTTCCCCCCTCCGGTTCATCTGTCCGAAAACGCGAAACACCGGGGATACTTTCCCGGATGTTTCCCCCCTTCACCGGTATCTCCTCATACCGCGATAGGGCACCCCTAGCACCGCTACTTGTCTTGTCATGCATCGTTATGCATCTGTTTGCATTACATTTATTGTTTCTTCCCCCCTCTTCTTCCGCTAGACACCGGGACCGACGCCGCTGCTACCCAGTACGACTACGGAGTTGACGATCCCTCTCTCTTGCCAGAGCAACCAGGCAAGCCCCCCCCCCCTTGATCACCAGATATCGCCTACTCTCCACTATACTGCTTGCATTAGAGTAGTGTAGCATGTTACTGCTTACGTTATTCCTATCCTGATGCATAGCCTGTCCTTGTTACTACTGTTGATACCTTTACCTGCAATCCTACTTGCTTAGTATAGGATGCTAGTATTTCCATCTGTGGCCCTACATTCTTGTCCGTCTGCCTTGCTATACTATCGGGTCGTGATCACTCGGGGTTGATCACGGGTATATACTATATACTTTATACATGATACATGTGGTGACTAAAGACGGGTCGGCTTGAGGAGCGCCCGCGAGTGGAGTTTTGAGGCGGAGCGGCAGGGCAGGTTCCGACCACCTAGGAGAGAGGTGGGCCTGGCCCTGGTCGACGTTCGCGGATACTTAACACGCTTAACGAGATCTGGGTATTTGATCTGAGTTTGGCCATTTGGTCTATACGCACTAACCATCTACGCGGGAGTAGTTATGGGTATCCCGGCGTCGTGGTATCAGCCGAAGCCTTCGTGACGTCAGCGACTGAGTGGCGCGCGCCGGATTGGAACGTAAGCCTGCTCTTGTATTAAGGGGGCTAGTTCTGCTTCCGGCCGCGTACGCAACGTGCAGGTGTGCTAAGGGCGATGGGCCCAGACCCCTGTGCGCTTAGGTTTAGACCGGCGTGCTGACCTCTCTGTTGGTCTAGGTGGGGCTGCGACGTGTTGATCTTCCGAGGCCGGGCATGACCCAGGAAAGTGTGTCCGGCCAAATGGGATCGAGCGTGTTGGGGTATGTGGTGCACCCCTGCAGGGAAGTTAATCTATTCGAATAGCCGTGATCTTCGGTAACAGGATGACTTGGAGTTGTACCTTGACCTTATGACAACTAGAACCGGATACTTAATAAAACACACCCTTCCAAGTGCCAGATACAACCGGTGATCGCTCTCTCACAGGGCGACGAGGGGAGGATCATCGGTTAGGATTATGCTATGCGATGCTACTTGGAGGACTTCAGTCTAATCTCTTCTACATGCTGCAATACGGAGGCTGCCAGAAGCGTAGTCTTCGAAAGGACTAGCTATCCCCCTTTATTCCGGCTTTCTGCAGTTCAGTCCACATATGATGCCCTTATTCCATTTGATACCAATGCATACATATGTAGTATAGCTCCTTGCTTGCGAGTACTTTGGATGAGTACTCACGGTTGCTTTCTCCCTCTTTTCCCCCTATCCCTTCTACCTGGTTGTCGCAACCAGAGGTTGGAGCCTAGGAGCCAGACGCCACCTTCGGCGACGACTCCTACTACACCGGAGGTGCCTACTACTACGTGCTACCCACTGACGACGACCAGGAGTAGTTAGGAGGATCCCAGGCAGGAGGCCTGCGCCTCTTTCGATCTGTATCCCAGTTTGTGCTAGCCTTCTTAAGGCAAACTTGTTTAACTTATGTCTGTACTCAGATATTGTTGCTTCCGCTGGCTCGTCTATGATCGAGCTCTTGTATTCGAGCCCTCGAGGCCCCTGGCTTGTAATATGATGCGTGTATGACTTATTTTATTTGTAGAGTTGTGTTGTGATATCTTCCCGTGAGTCCCTGATCTTGATCGTACACGTTTGCGTGTATGATTAGTGTACCGTTTGCGTGTATGATTAGTGTACGATACATAGGGCGTCACACCCGGGAGAACTACTCCCTCCTGTCATGGAGAGCACCGGGATGATGAAGATGGCCACCGGAGAGGGATTCCCCTCCGGCAGGGTGCCGGAACGGGTCTAGATTGGTTTTCGGTGGCTACGGAGGCTTCTGGCGGCGGAACTCCCGATCTATTGTGCTCCTCGATAGTTTTAGGGTATATGGATATATATAGGCGGAAGAAATACATCAGGGGAGCCACGAGGGGCCCACGAGGGTGGAGGGCGCGCCAGGGGGGTGGGCCCCCTGCCTCGTGCCTTCCTCGTTGCTTCCCTTACGTACACTCCAAGTCTTTGGATTGCTTCCGTTCCAAAAATAAGTTCCGTGAAGTTTCAGTCAATTGGACTCCGTTTGATTTTCCTTTTCTGCGATACTCTAAAACAAGGAAAACAGAAACTGGCACTGGGCTCTAGGTTAATAGGTTAGTCCCAAAAATCATATAATAGCATATAAATGCATATAAAACATCCAAGGTTGATAATATAATAGCATCCAAGGTTGATAATATAATAGCATGGAGCAATCAAAAATTATAGATACGTTGGAGACGTATCAGCATCCCCAAGCTTAATTCCTGCTCATCCTCGAGTAGGTAATGATAAAAACAGAATTTTTTGATGTGGAATGCTACCTAACATATTTCTCTAAGTAATTCTCTTTATTTTGGCATGAATGTTCAGATCCATAATATTCAAGACAAAAGTTTAATATTGACATAAAAATAATAATACTTCAAGCATACTAACTAAGCAATCAAGTCTTCTCAAAATAACATGGCCAAAGAAAGTTCATCTCTACAAAATCATATAGTTTGGTCATGCTCCATTTTCGTTACACAAGAATGCTCTCATCATGCACAACCCCGATGACAAGCCAAGCAATTGCTTCATACTTTAGTAATCTCAAACTTTTTTCAACTTTCACGTAATACATGAGCGTGAGCCATGGATATAGCACTATGGGTGGAATAGAATATAATGAGGGGGTTATGTGGAGAAGACAAAAAGGAGAAAATATCACATCGACGCAGCTAATAAATGGGATAGGGAGATGCCCATTAATTGATGTCAATGCAAGGAGTAGGGATTGACATGCAACGGATGCACTAGAGCTATAAATGTATGAAAGCTCAACAAAAGAAACTAAGTGGGTGTGCATCCAACTTGCTTACTCACGAAGACCTAGGGCACTTGAGGAGGCCCATTGTTGGAATATACAAGCCAAGTTCTATAATGAAAAATTCCCACTAGTATATGAAAGTGACAACATAAGAGACTCTCTATCATGAAGATTATGGTGCTACTTTGAAGCACAAGTGTGGCAAAGGATAGTAGCATTGTCCCTTTTTTTAATTTTTTTGGCCTTTCTTTTCTTTTTTATTTGGACTTTCTCTTTTTTTTGGGACAATGCACTATGACTGATGGTCTTCACACTTCTATTTCCTTATAACTCAAGAATTACAACTCGATACTTAGAACAAGATATGACTCTATATGAATGCCTCCAGCGGTGTACCGGGATTGCGATGAATCAAGTGTGACATGTATGAAAAATTATGAACGGTGGCTTTGCCACAAATACGATGCCAACTACATGATCATGCAAAGCAATATGACAATGATGATGCGTTTCATAATAAGCGGAACGGTGGAAAGTTGCATGGCAATATATCTCGGAATGGCTATGGAAATGCCATAATAGGTAGGTATGGTGGCTGTTTTGAGGAAGATATAAGGAGGTTTATGTGTGATAGAGCGTATCATATCACGGGGTTTGGATGCACTGGCGAAGTTTGCACCAACTCTCAATGGGCAATGCACGGTACTGAAGAGGCTAGCAATGATGGAAGGGTAAGAGTGCGTATAATCCATGGACTCAACATTAGTCATAAAGAACTCGCATACTTATTGCAAAAATCTACAAGTCATCAAAAACCAAGCATTACGCGCATGCTCCTAGGGGGATAGATTGGTAGGGAAAGACCATCACTCGTCCCCGACCGCCACTCATAAGGAAGACAATCAAATAACACCTCATGTTTCAAATTTGTTACACAACGTTTATCATACGTGCATGCTACGGGACTTGCAAACTTCAACACAAGTATTCCTCAAATTCACAATTACCCAACTAGCACAACTTTGATATCACTATCTCCATATCTCAAAACAATCATCAAGTATCAAACTTCTCTTAGTATTCAATGCACTTATATGAAAGTTTTTATTATATCCCTCTTGGATGCCCATCATATTAGGACTAGTTTCATAACTAAAGCAAATTACCATGCTGTTTAGGACTCTCAAAATAATATAAGTGAAGCATGAGAGTTCATCTATTTCTATAAAATAAAACTACCACCGTGCTCTAAAAGGATATAAGTGAAGCACTAGAGCAAAACTACTCCGAAAGATATAAGTGAAGCTCAATGAGTAGTCGAATAATTATGCAACTATGTGAATACTATCTACCATTTAAGAATTTAAGATCTTGGTATTTTATTGAAACAGCAAGCAAAACAAAAGAAAATAAAATGACGCTCCAAGCAAAACACATATCATGTGGCGAATAAAAATATAGCTCCAAGTAAAGTTACCGATGAACGAAGACGAAAGAGGGGATGCCTTCCGGGGCATCCCCAAGCTTAGGCTCTTGGTTGTCCTTGAATTTTACCTTGGGATGCCTTGGGAATCCCCAAGCTTAGGCTCTTGCCACTCCTTATTCCATAGTCCATCGAATCTTTACCCAAAACTTGAAAACTTCACAACACAAAACTTAACAGAAAACTTGTAAGCTCTGTTAGCAAAAGAAAACAAAACACCACTTCAAGGTACTGTAATGAACTCATTATTTATTTATATTGGTGTTAAACCTAATTTATTCCAACTTCTATATGGTTTATAAACTATTTTACTAGCCATAGATTCATCAAAATAAGCAAACAACACACGAAAAACAGAATCTGTCAAAAACAGAACAGTCTGCAGTAATCTGGATCAAACGTATACTTCTTGAACTCATAAAATTCTCAAATAAATTTCTGGACGTGAGTAATTTATCTATTAATCGTCTGCAAAAATAATTAACTAAATATCACTCTCCAATAAAAAATGGCAGCAATTCTCGTGAGCGCTAAAGTTTCTGTTCTTTACAGCAAGATCAACAAGACTTTCCCCAAGTCTTCCCAACGGTTCTACTTGGCACAAACACTAATTAAAACATAAAAACTCAATCATAACAGAGGATAGATGATTAATTTATTACTAACCAGGAACAAAAATCAAGGAAGAAAAATAAAATTGGGTTGCCTCCCAACAAGCGCTATCGTTTAACGCCCCTAGCTAGGCATGATGATTTCAATGATGCTCACATAAAAGATAAGAATTGAAACATAAAGAGAGCATCATGAAGAATATGACTAGCACATTTAAGTCTAACCCACTTCCTATGCATAGGGATTTTGTGAGCAAACAACTTGTGGGAACAAGAATCAACTTGCATAGGAAGGTAAAACAAGCATAACTCCAAAATTTTAAGCACATAGAGGGGAAACTTGATATTATTGCAATTCCTACAAGCATATGTTCCTACCTCATAATAATTTTCAGTAGCATCATGAATGAATTCAACAATATAACCATCACATAAAGCATTCTTTTCATGATCTACAAGCATAGAAATTTCATTACTCTCCAGACAAGCAAAATTCTTCTCATGAATAATAGTGGGAGCAAACTCTACAAAATAATTATCATGTGAGGCATAATCCAATTGAAAACTAAAATCATGATGACAAGATTCATGGATATCATTATTCTTTATAGAATACAAGTCATCACAATAATCATCATAGATAGCAACTTTGTTCTCATAATCAATTGGAACCTCTTCCGAAATAGTGGGTTCATCACAAAATAAAGTCATGACCTCTCCAAATCCACTTTCATCAATATAATCATCATAAATAGGAGGGATGCTTTCATCATAATAAATTTGCTCATCAAAACTTGGGGGACAGAAAATATCATCTTTATCAAACGTAGCACCCCCAAGCTTGGGACAAACATTAATTACAGCAAATATATTCTCAAAAACATCATCTTCATCAAACATAGCATCCCCAAGCTTGGGCCTTTTCATATCATAAGCATAATTAGTCTCATCATTAATAGTATGGATAGCACCAATCGTATAGCAATTGTCATATTCTTCCAAGCAAGTGCCAAAAAGATTTTCAAGATCATAAGAAGTATCATTATCTTCCCAATCATAATCATCACAACAAGCAATAGGCATAACGAGATCATCATCAAATGCATCATCTTCCACAATTATATTTTCATGAGGCACAACAGTAATAGGAGCAGCATTATTTGGGAGAGATATCTTTTTACCTCTCTTCCTTTTTCTTTTCTTCTTCACCACATCATGTGTGGGTTCAATCCTCTTTTTGGAGCTCCTTATTAATGAAATTGGTTGAATAGAAGGCTCCTCCTCGTTACCTGATTCATCATAAGAAACAATAGGAGGGTATTGGGAAGTCTCTTCCCTTTCATTAGTATTCTCTTCATCTTCTATTTGTTTTTTTTCTTTATGTAATTGGCAATATAAGGATTTTAAATGCAATTCACCGTGCAATACATATAAATTTCCTCTAGATCAAAATGAAGAACTCTATCAAGGGAAAATTTTGGAATATCCTTAGTTATACGTTTTATTTCTTCATAACCCAAGAGCAAACTAAGTTCATTATGATGTGCAAGGGAAATCAAGTCATCACAATTTTTGGACATGATACGATCATGAAACAATTTGCATTGGGTACTGAAATGATCATGTTCATTGCAAAGTTCACAAGTACGGCTAAGAAAATTTAAATTTTCAGCACAAACATCTAGCCTTTCTTGCAACAATTTAATTTCTAAGTACGTATGCCTCTTGCGGAATCTATCTTCCCTAATTGGTGTGTACTTTCAAACCCAATGCACTCCACAAAAATTGACATGTTTATAGGAGACATTTTCATCATAACTAGTGCAATCATCATTAGTACCATGGATATTTAAAGAGTTCATACTAACAACATTGCAATCATGCTCATCATTCAAAGATTTAGTGCCAAACATTTTAATGCATTCTTCTTCTAATACTTTGGCACAATTTTCCTTTCCATCATACTCACGAAAGATATTAAAAAGATGAAGCGTATGAGGCAAACTCAATTCCATATTTTTTTGTATTTTTCTTTTACAAACTAAACTAGTGCAAAAACAAGAAACAAAAAGATTCGATTGCAAGATCTAAAGATATACCTTCAAGTGCTAACCTCCCCGGGAACGGCGCCATAAAAGAGCTTGATGTCTACTACACAACCTTCTTCTTGTAGACGTTGTTGGTCCTCCAAGTGCAGAGGTTTGTAGGACAGTAGCAAATTTCCCTCAAGTGGATGACCTAAGGTTTATCAATCCGTAGGAGGCGTAGGATGAAGATGGTCTCTCTCAAGCAACCCTGCAACCAAATAACGAAGAGTCTCTTGTGTCCCCAACACACCCAATACAATGGTAAATTGTATAGGTGCACTAGTTCGGCGAAGAGATGGTGATACAAGTGGTATATGGATAGTAGATATAGGTTTTTGTAATCTGAAAATATAAAAACAGCAAGGTAACTAATGATAAAAGTGAGCACAAACGGTATTGCAATGTGTGGAAAGAAGGCCTAGGGTTCATACTTTCACTAGTGCAAGTTCTCTCAACAATAATAACATAATTGGATCACATAACTATCCCTCAACATGCAACAAAGAGTCACTCCAAAGTCACTAATAGCGGAGAACAAATGAAGAGATTATGGTAGGGTACGAAACCACCTCAAAGTTATTCTTTCCAATCAATCCGTTGGGCTATTCCTATAAGTGTCACAAACAGTGCTAGAGTTCGTACTAGAATAACACCTTAAGACACAAATCAACCAAAACCCTAATGTCACCTAGATACTCCAATGTCACCTCAAGTATCCGTGGGTATGATTATACAATATGCATCACACAATCTCAGATTCATCTATTCAACCAACACATAGAATCTCAAAGAGTGCCCCAAAGTTTCTACTGGAGAATCACAACGAAAACGTGTGCCAACCCCTATGCATAGGTTCATGGGCGGAACCCGCAAGTTGATCACCAAAACATACATCAAGTGAATCACGTGATATCCCATTGTCGCCACAGATACGCATGGCAAGACATACATCAAGTGTTCTCAAATCTTTAAAGACTCAATCTGATAAGATAACTTCAAAGGGGAAACTCAATCCATTACAAGAGAGTAGAGGGGGAGGAGAAACATAAGATCCAACTATAATATCAAAGCTCGCGAATCATCAAGATCGTGCCAAATCAAGAACACGAGAGAGGGAGATCAAACACATAGCTACTGGTACATACCCTCAGTCCCGAGGGAGAACTACTCCCTCCTCGTCATGGAGAGCACCGGGATGATGAAGATAGCCACCGGAGAGGGATTGCCCCCTCCGGCAGGGTGCCGGAACGGGTCTAGATTGGTTTTCGGTGGCTATGGAGGCTTCTGGCGGCGGAACTCCCGATCTATTGTGCTCCTCGATAGTTTTAGGGTATATGGATATATATAGGTGGAAGAAATACATCAGGGGAGCCACGCGGGGCCCACGAAGGTGGAGGGCGCGCCCAGGGGGTGGGCACGCCCCCTGCCTCATGGCTTCCTCGTTGCTTCCCTTACATGCACTCCAAGTCTTCTGGGTTGCTTCCGTTCCAAAAATAAGTTCCGTGAAGTTTCAGGTCAATTGGACTCCGTTTGATTTTCCTTTTCTGTGATACTCTAAAACAAGGAAAAAACAGAAACTGGCACTAGGCTCTGGGTTAATAGGTTAGTCCCAAAAATCATATAAAATAGCATATAAATGCATATAAAATATCCAAGGTTGATAATATAATAGCATGGAACAATCAAAAATTGTAGATCATTGGAGACGTATCAGATGGCAAAGTGAACAAAGGTATATTTGATATACATGTTATTTATGTGTACTTTGCTAGTGCTCATAGTAGCCCCTGTGTATTTGATACCGGTTCAGTTGCTAAGATTAGTAACTCGAAACAGGAGTTACAAAATGAACAGAGACTAGTTGAGGGCGAAGTGACGATGTGTGTTGGAAGTGATTCCAAGATTGATAAGATCACCATCGCACACTCCCTCTACCTTCGAGATTAGTGCTGGACCTAAATAAATGTTATTTGGTATTTACATTGAGCATGAATATGATTTGATCATGTTTATTGCAATACGGTTATTCATTTAAGTCAAAGAATAATTGTTATTCTGTTTACGTGAATAAAACCTTCTATGGTCATACACTCAATGGTTTATTGAATCTCGATCATAGTGATACACATATCCATAATATTGATGCCAAAAGATACAAAGTTGATAATGATAGTGCAACATACTTGTGGCATTGTCGTTTAGGTCATATTGGTGTAAAGCGCATGAAGAAACTCCATGCAGATGAACTTTTGGAATCACTTGATTATGAATCATTTGATACTTGCGAATCATGCATCATGGGCAAGATGACTAAAACTCCATTCTCCGGAACAATGGAGCGAGCCACTGACTTATTGGAAATAATACATACCGATGTATGCGGTCCGATGAGTGTTGAGGCTCGCGGCAGGTATCGTTATTTTCTGACCTTCACAGATGATTTGAGCAGATATGGGTATATCTACTTGATGAAACACAAGTCTGAAACATTTGAAAAGTTCAAAGAATTTTAGAGTGAAGTGGAGAATCATCGTAACAAGAAAATAAAGTTTCTACGATCTGATCGTGGAGGCGAATATTTGAGTTACGAGTTTGGCCTTCATTTAAAACAATGTGGAATAGTTTCACAACTCACGCCACCTGGAACACCATAGCATAATGGTGTGTCTGAACATCGTAACCGTACTTTATTAGATATGGTGTGATCTATGATGTCTCTTACCGATTTACCACTATAGTTTTGGGGTTATGCATTAGAGACAGCTGCATTCACGTTAAATAGGGCACCGTCTAAATCCGTTGAGACAACACCGTATGAACTGTGGTTTAGCAAGAAACCTAAGCTGTCATTTCTTAAAGTTTGGGGTTGCGATGCTTATGTGAAAAAGCTTCAGCCTGATAAGCTCGAACACAAACCGGAGAAGTGCGTCTTCATAGGATACCCAAAAGAAATTGTTGGGTACACCTTCTATCACAGATCCGAAGGCAAGATCTTTGTTGCTAAGAATGGATCCTTTCTAGAGAAGGAGTTTCTATCGAAAGAAGTGAGTGGGAGGAAAGTAGAACTTGATGAGGTAATTGTACCTTCTCTCGAATTGGAAAGTAGCTCATCACAGAAAACTATTCCTGTGATGCCTGCACCAACTAGTGAGGAAGCTAATGATAATGATCATGAAACTTCGGATCAAGTTACTGGCGAACCTCGTAGGTCAACCAGAGCACGTTCCGCACCAGAGTGGTATGGTAATCCTGTTCTGGAAGTCATGTTACTAGACCATGACGAACGTATGAACTATGAGGAAGTGATGATGAGCCCAGATTCCGATAAATGGCTTGAGGCCATGAAATCTGAGATAGCATCCATGTATGAGAACAAAATATGGACTTTGATTGATTTTCCCGATGATCGGCGAGCCATTGAGAATAAGTGGATCTTCAAGAGGAAGACGAACGCTGATAGTAGTGTTACTATCTACAAAGCTCGAATTGTCGCAAAAGGTTTTCGACAAGTTCAAGGTGTTGACTACGATGAGATTTTCTCACTCGTATCGATTTTTAAAGTCTGTCCGAATCATGTTAGCAATTGCCGTAGTTCATGAAATCTGGCAAATGGATGTCAAAACTGCATTCCTTAATAAATTTATTAAAGAAGAATTGTATATGATGCAACTAGAAGGTTTTATCAATCCTAAAGGTGCTAACAAAGTGTGCAAGCTCCAGTGATCCATCTATGGACTGGTGCAAGCATCTCGGAGTTGGAATATATGCTTTGATGAGTTGATCAAAGCATATAGTTTTATACAGACTTGCGGTGAAGCCTGTATTTACAAGAAAGTGAGTGGGAGCGCTACAGCCTTTCTGATAAGTATATGTGAATGACATATTGTTGATCAAAAATGATGTAGAATTTTCAGGAAAGCATAAAGGAGTGTTTGAAAGGATTTTTTTCAAAGAAAGACCTCAGTGAAGCTACTTACATATTGGGCATCAAGATCTATAAAGATAGATCAAGATGCTTGATAAGACTTTTGATGAGTACATACCTTGATAAGATTTTGAAGGATTTCAAAGTGGATCAGTCAAAGAAGGAGTTCTTGCCTGAGTTGTAAGGTATGAAGTTGAGTAAGACTCAAAACCCGACCACGGCAGAAGATAGAAAGAGAATGAAAGTCATTCCCTATGCCTCGGCCATAGGTTCTATAAAGTATGCTATGTTGTATACCAGACCTATTGTGTACCTTGCCATGAGTTTGGCAAAGGGGTACAATAGTGATACAGGAGTAGATCACTAGACAGCAGTCAAGATTATCCTTAGAGGACTAAGGAAATATTTCTCGGTTATGGAGGTGATAAAAATTTCATCATAAAGAGTTACGACGATGCTGAAAGATCATGGATGTCGCCTAGAGGGGGGTGAATAGGCGATTTAAAATAATTACAGTTTAGGCTTGAACAAATGCGGAATAAACCTAGCGGTTAATTTATCAAGCACAAAACCTACAACAACTAGGCTCACCTATGTGCACCAACAACTTATACTAAGAAAGATAAACAACTATGTGATAGCAAGATATATGACAAGAAAAAATATGGCTATCACAAAGTAAAGTGCATAAGTAAAGGGCTCGGGTAAGAGATAACCGAGGAACGCGGAGACGACGATGTATCCCGAAGTTCACACCCTTGCGGATGCTAATCTCCGTTTGGAGCGGTGTTGAGGCACAATGCTCCCCAAGAAGCCACTAGGGCCACTTTAATCTCCTCACACCCTCGCACAATGCAAGATGATGTGATTCCACTAAGGGACCCTTGAGGGCGGTCACCGAACCCGTACAAATGGCAACCCTTGGGGGCGGTCACAGGTACCCGTCAAATTGCTCGAGGTGGTCTCCACAACCTAATTGGAGACCCCGATGCTTGCCCGGAGCTTTACACCACAATGATTGAGCTCCGAACACCAACAACCATCTAGGGCGCTGTCGGTGTCAAAACCGGCGGATCTCGGGTAGGGGGTCCCGAATTGTGCGTCTAGGCCGGATGGTAACAGGAGGCAAGGGACACGAAGTTTTACCCAGGTTCGGGCCCTCTCGATGGAGGTAAAACCCTACGTCCTGCTTGATTAATATTGATGATATGGGTAGTACAAGAGTAGATCTACCACGAGATCAGAGAGGCTAAACCCTAGAAGCTAGCCTATGGTATGATTGTTGTTGTGTATGTTGTCCTACGGACTAAAACCCTCCGGTTTATATAGACATCGGAGAGGGTTAGGGTTACACAAAGTCGGTTACAATGGTAGGAGATCTACATATCCGTATCGCCAAGCTTGCCTTCCACGCCAAGGAAAGTCCCTTCAGGACACGGGATGAAGTCTTCAATCTTGTATCTCCATAGTCCGAGAGTTCGGCTGAAGGTATAGTCCGGCCATCCGGACACCCCCTAATCCAGGACTCCCTCAGTAGCCCCTAAACCAGGCTTCAATGACGACGAGTCCAGCGCGCAGATTGTCTTCGGCATTGCAAGGCGGGTTCCTCCTCCAAGTACTTCATAGAAGATTTTGAACACAAAGATAGTGTCCGGCTCTGCAAAATAAGTTTCCACATATTGCCATAGAGAGAATAACATTTACACAAATCTAATCTGCTGACGTATTCCGTAGTGTGACACACCACGGTCAAGCCTTTATCTGAGTTGTTTCATTATCCCACCTCAGCGCGTCATGCGAGGCAGTTTCCTTGGCATGTCTTGTTAAAGCAGAGATCGTGTCCCCTTATTACGGGATTCTCATCAATACGGGCGTGGGTAACCCAACCGCGCCATTGATTACGGCGCATGGAGATAAGCGAGTTTTACCAGGCTGGTGGGGACACGTAGTTGCGTCCACCCATATAAGGGGATAAGGATCCACCTTTTCACCTACGCCTTCTTCCTCCCTTGCTTATCCATTCTCGCGCACTCGAGCTCCAGCGCCCAAGTCCGCACTCCCCACCTCAACGTTCTCCAGCCATGTCCGGAGCAGGAGGCAAGTGGATGGTCTCCTCCGTCACGGAGGGACACATCAAAAAACTGAGGAAGGCCGGATACTTGTCTAACGACATCGCGTACCGGCTTCCCGAAAAGGGGCAGCTCATCCCCACCCCTAGGCCCCATGAGAGGGTGGTGTTCCTCCCCCATTTCCTTCGCGGACTGGGCTTCCCTCTTCACCCATTTGTCCGGGGGCTCATGTTCTACTATGGCCTGGATTTCCATGATCTGGCCCCGAACTTTGTCCTCAACATCTCGGTGTTTATCGTTGTGTGTGAGGCTTTCCTCCGCGTTTATCGTCGTGTGCGAGGCTTTCCTCCGCATCCGCCCCCATTTCGGCCTATGGCTCAAGACTTTCAATGTCAAGCCGAAGGTGGTGCGCGGCAACCAGGCGGAGTGCGGAGGCGCCATGGTGGGAAAGATGCCCAACGTCTTATGGCTCGAGGGCTCCTTTGTGGAGACCCTGAAGGGGTGGCAATCGGGGTGGTTTTACATCACCGAGCCGCGCGACCCCGAATGGGTCGCAGCCCCCGAGTTTCGATCCAGACCCCCTACGCGGCTCACCTCCTGGAAGGAGACGGGCCTGTCGTGGGGTAAAAAAGGAGAGCTGACCGGACTCCAAACATGCGTCCAAACCCTAGTGGACAAGAAGCTCAAACTTGTCAACGTACTCCAGGTTATGCTCATCCGCCTGATCCTCTCATGTCAACAACGGGCTTTCAACCTGTGGGATTTCGACCCGGTGCGGCACCGAACTCTGAGCAGGCTCTTCGACACGCCGTATGAAGATGCCTGGAAGGTGCTTTTCAAGGGCGCTGAGGCCCCCGCATCCGCTACCGAGGATTGCGGATTCAGTATGCAGCGTCACGCTCATGCGGTAAGCTGTTTTTTCCTTTTACAGGGTATCAGTTTTTCATAGTTTGACTCCATGCGGGATCTAAGCTCCCTTACCTTTGACAGGATTGGCAGGAGACGTCCGGACAGATCAACTGTCCGGCTCCTTTGTCTGAAGGCCCAGCGGACGCTCGCTTGGCGAAGCTGCTGGTTCCGGCACCCTATGTGGTGCCAGAGAAGAAGGCCGCGAAAAAGGCCACGGGGACTCGAAAGAGTGCCCGGCGCCAGGAGGTGTCGGATCCATCATCCGACGGTTCCGAGGCGCATTCCTCCCGTGAAGACGAGGAGGAAGAAGAAGAGACCTCTCCCCCTCCAGCGAGAGGAGAGAAGAAAAGGAAGGCCGCCCCAGCTGGGGAGGCCGAAGGGTCCAAGAAGGGGAAAACCTTTCCTCCGGACTACTCCACCGACGCCGACGACGGCGGAGAGGAGTGGCCGCCCAGGACCAAGCCCCTGGCTAAATCATAAGTATCCGGATGCCAGAGTATTTCATGGTATTCGTTTATTGCATAGCTTTCCCTTATGTCGAATATGTTTATGCAGCCCGCCCAAAGACCGGCTCGACGCGTCGTCGAGCGGCTCACTGGACTTGTCGGATGTGAACTCTCTTCCGACGGCTTCCTCCCCCCGCCCTACGGACGACACCGAAGTGTTGTCCCAACAGGTTCCAAGCCGGGAGGAGGTGGTCCTGGAGGCGCCGCAAGGCGACCTCCTGGCCTCCAGGAGTGAAGGGGATGAAACCCCCCGGGGTTCCAAGTCCGGCTCTAGGCCGGACACCGCTCCGGAACCTTCAAAGGTTCCAGAGTCCAGCGGGGGACCTCCTTCCAAGAGGAGCAAGCTCACCGTGCCGGTGACCCTCGTCCAACCGGAGGCGCCGGACAATCTGTTGGAGGCGCTCCAAGGTGCCTCCATCGACGAGGAGCACCGCACCATTATGAGTGCGGTGGTCCAGAAGGTTCAGTCCGCCAAGAGCGGACTGACTGAAGCTATTACTAGCCTTTTAACGGGCTTTGAGGTAAGTAAAGAATGTGTAAATAATATTACCGCATAGACAGTAGCCCCTGATGCTCTGTTTGGTGTTCGGGAAGAAAACCCAAATAGAGGATCAAATAAAATTCGCAGGAGTCTAACAAAAAGGAGTCAATATGCGTATGCAGGCTTCTCTGCTTGTGTCCGCCGCACTGACTGCGGAAGTGGACACGCTAAAGCAGAACCTCGAGCGGTCCGAGCAGGAGCTCGGGCGTGCCAAGAAGCAGCTCGAGGACAATGAAGGTAAGAAATACCTTGTTTAAATATATATAAAAAGGTGCAATTGCGAAAAATGACAGGATTATTGTGGCTATTGTAGGGGCCACATCTGAGGTGGCGATCCTTAAGCAAGCGCTGGCCGAGGCCGAGAAGAGGGCGGCCACGGAGCGCACCGAGCGGGAGAAGTACGAGGCCCAGGTTGGCAAGGTGCAGCAAGAGCTCCAGGTTCTCATGAAAAAACATGAGAGTTTGGAGCTTGACTCAAAGACGCGAGCGTCCGAGCTCGCGGCGGCTATTGAAAATGCCAAGTCTGCCAAGGCCGAATCCTAGAAGACCCTCCAAGAGTTGGATGAGGTGAAGAAGATAGCGGCGGGTAAGGCATTCTTTATGCAAAGCAAACACATAAACGTGAGTTACTTGTTACTTACCCGAATCCGGAGCTTTCCAAGAGCGTTCGCAGATCTTCCCCGGAGTGTGTCCGATGCCGCCGCATTCTATCGAGCCGAGGAGGCAGCTCGACAGAGAAGGTGTTCTGGTCTCAGTATGCTGAGGCCGGACACCCCGTGCCCCTGAGCGACCAGCTGAAGCAACTGGTCGAGCTCCACAAGGCGGCCGAACAGGCCATGAAGGGCCTCATAGTTCGGCTGTGGCCTGGAGAGGCTCTGCCTGGGAGCTATTTCGGGCTGGTGCGGCGGCTGGTGGAGGCTTGTCCAAGGCTCAAAGTCATCAAGCGCTCCGTCTGCATTGAAGGTGCCCGTAGGGCCCTTGCCCATGCTAAGGTGCACTGGGGCAAGCTGGATGCTGAGAAGCTTGTGAAGGACGGGCCACCGCCGGGGAAAGAGCATCGCAAGCCCGAGAATTATTATAAGGATGTTCTGAAGGGTGCCTGCCTTGTGGCAGATGAATGTTCTAGGGATGTAATTTTTGAGTGAAACTTGCTCGTTTTGTCCTGTGCGCTGAAAACTTTGTTCATATGCGCTAAGCAATGCTGTTGGAATTTAAAATATTACCTTCTGCGCGGCTGTTTATCAATTCTGAGAGATGGCGAGTCGTCGGCTTCTGCCCCCGTGCCGCTAGTGCTGGAGTGTTCGGGGATAAACCTGAGCGCTCTTTTTCCCATGTTTGGGTCCTTCGAGGGAGGCGCTCAGCCCAACGAACAAGGCAATCGGACTATAATGCATGAACACTCTCACTTAGCCATAGAATTCTATAATTTTAAATTTCGGTGAAGCCCCTGGTATTCGGAAGACCGAGTTCGGGGCGCTATCCACGCCTTGGCTGGACAGAGCCGACTCCTCGCTCTAAGCGGCATAAGTCTTTAGGGACTCGAAAAACCTCTCGAACAGCGACCAGCTCTTGCTTCATCATGACAGTCAGTTTAGCTTTCTCCACTGAGGTGCTCGACCCAGCTCAACTGGGGCACAATCGCCGTGGTTCTCCTAGTGCTACCTTAGCCGATATAGCGGAATGTAAGGCACCAAAACATAGGAGCCGGGAAAACCCAACTATTGACCCAAGACATGATTCGGAGCCGATGCATATAATGCTATAAGTTTGGGGTGCCGCACTTGTTAAAGTGTTCGGACTTCTCACACCATGTTGAGGGGTACTGAAGCCCCTGGCGTATTTCAGCCGTACCAAAGTGTACGGGTGCAACATGTCGTTAAGGAACATATATAAAAAAGTAATGCAAAAATAGACAAAAGCTAGGCATTGTTTATTAAAGAGGGCTGCGATCAAAGCAGAACGATACAAATAATGCGATAAGCAAAAGGTTGGACTATTTAACATGTGCGTTCCAGGGGCAGGCTGCGGAATGGTATGCGAAACAAGTATACTGCTCGTGATAGAGACCACCTGGGAGTTCCATAATGCGGCGTGGCTTGTCTGCTTTCCTGGTTCTTGCATCGTTTGTGCGGCAACTGAACTGCCGAACAGGCCTTCCGAAGAATGGAGTCCTAAAAGTAAGATAAAATTAAAAAAATCGGCAGCCCCTGGTGCGGTTTAAGCCGTGCTTCGGGCGTGCCGTGATGGTGCCCCTCCCCCTGTACCCATGGTATTTCTAGAGCGTAGTTATGTATGCGAAGCACTGGCATCGCCTTTTTGCTAGGGCTGGGGTTGGGGCCGCATTGCTACGCCTGCTCGGATCGTGCCAAGCGGTCTTGTTGTAGGTTACTCCGGGCGCGCTTGACGGTGTCCGGTCGTTTAGTGACCGGACTGGAGAACTGCCTGGAGAGGCTGCTTTGTACTTTCGCTGCAAGGGTCGCCGTGTGCTCCTCCGTTCGGAGGGAGCATTCGGTGTTTCCGTTGACCGTAATTACTCCTCGAGGGCCTAGCATCTTGAGCTTAAGGTATGCGTAGTGCGGTACCGCATTGAACTTGGCAAATGCGGTTCGCCCGAGCAGTGCGTGATAGCCACTGCAGAATGGGACTATGTCGAAGATTAACTCCTCACTTCGGAAATTATCCGGAGATCCGAAGACCACTTCAAGTGTGACTGAGCCTGTACAGTTGGCCTCTACACCTGGTATTACGCCTTTAAAGGTCGTTTTGGTGGGCTTAATCCTTGAGGGATCTATGCCCATTTTCCGCACTGTATCCTGGTAAAGCAGGTTCAGGCTGCTACCGCCGTCCATAAGGACTCTAGTGAGATGAAATCCGTCAATAATTGGGTCTAGAACCAATGCGGCAAATCCGCCATGACGGATGCTAGTGGGGTGGTCCCTTCGATCAAAGGTGATCGGGCAGGAGGACCATGGGTTGAACTTTGGGGCGACTGGCTCTACCGCGTATACGCCCCTTAACGCGCGCTTTCGCTCCCTCTTGGGGACGTGGGTTGCGTATATCATGTTCACCGTCCGCACTTGTGGGGGAAAACCCTTCTGTCCACTGTTGTTTGGCGGCCGGGGCTCTTCGTCGTCATCGCTATGCAGCCCCTTGTCTTCGTTTTCGGCATTTAACTTGCCTGCCTGCTTGAACACCCAACAATCTCTGTTGGTGTGATTGGCCGGCTTTTCGGGGGTGCCATGTATCTGGCACAAGCGGTCGAGTATTCAGTCCAAACTGGACGGGCCCCTAGGATTCCTTTTGAATGGCTTTTTCCGCTGACCGGATTTAGAGCCTCTGAATCCGGCATTAACTGCTGTATCCTCAGCATTGTCGTCGTTAATGCGGCGCTTCTGCTTGTTGCGACGCGACCTGCCACTACTGTCCCTGGTATCCGAATTACCAGGGTTCTTGGTCATATTGTTGCTACGAGCAAGCCAACTGTCTTCTCCTGCGCAAAAGCGGGTCATGAGTGTCGTGAGTGCTGCCATAGACTTTGGCTTTTCCTGTCCAAGGTGCCGGGCAAGCCACTCATCACGAATATTGTGCTTGAAGGCTGCTAGGGCCTCAGCGTCCGGACAATCGACTATTTGATTTTTCTTTGTTAGTAACTGTGTACAGAATTGCTTGGCCGATTCCTCTGGCTGCTGAATTACGTGACTTAGGTCATCAGCGTCTGGGGGTCGCACATAAGTGCCCTGGAAATTGTCGAGGAATGCGGCTTCCAGGTCCTCCCAACAACTGATTGATCATGTTGGCAAGCTGTTAAGCCAATGCCGAGCTGGTCCTTTAAGCTTGAGTGGGAGGTATTTGATGGCGTGGAAATCATCTCCGCGGGCCATGTGGATATGAAGGAGATAATCCTCGATCCATACCGCAGGATCTGTTGTGCCATCATATGATTCGATGTTTACGGGTTTGAAACCCTCGGGGATTTGATGATCCATTATTTCGTCTGTGAAGCATAGTGGGTGTGCGGCGCCTCTATACTGGGCTATATCACGACGTAGCTCCAATGAGCTTTGTCTACTGTGTTCGGCCCTGCCGAATTTGTGGCCGGCGTGACGGTTACCGTCTCGAGTCGTGGGGCATCCACGCGATCCGTAGATCGATCTTGTTTGCCTTGCCTTGTCCTCCAACATATCTCGTAGGTCCGGCGCATTTTCCCATGCCTTGGTACGGGGTGCGGCTTGAGTGGAGGGCCGAGAGGCCTCTCTGTCGCGGCCACAAGGTGGCCGATCGGCCGTATCGAGTGCAGGTGATGTAGGTTTAAGTGCTTCCTCCTCTAATTGGGGTAGCAACCTGTGCTTTGGGTAGCTCTTGGAGGGGCGTTCGAGTTTATGTTCTTCGGCTGCAAGGACTTCAGTCCATCTGTCCACTAGCAAATCTTGATCAGCTCTAAGTTGTTGCTGTTTTTTCTTGAGGCTTCTTGCCGTGGCCATAAGCCTGCATTGAAAACGCTCTTGCTCGACGGGATCCTCTGGCACGACGAATTCGTCATCGTCGAGGCTTGCCTCGTCTTCGGAGGGAGGCATATAATTATCGCCCTCGACCTCTCTGTCTGCCGCTCTCTCATGAGGGCTGGTTTCTCCATCCTCCTGTGCTAAATCTTGCTGGAGGGGGTTTTCTTCGGCACTTTCCGGAGTATTATTATCTCCCGTGCTAGAATCACCGTATTTGTTTTGGCAGGATTTTGAGCGGTGCCGCTGACGCCGGCGCTTAGGCTGTTTCTTGGAGGGGTCATCCTCCGTTGTTCCATCGCCATCTCCTTCTTTTGGGGTGTCCACCATGTATATGTCATATGACGAGGTGGCTTTCCAGGGCCTGATAGGCGCTGGTTCTTCATCGTCTCCTTCATTGGCGTCCATACCATCGATGTCTTCGGAGTCGAAGTCGAGCATGTCGGTTAAATCCTCGACAGTGGCTACAAAGTGGGTGGTGGGTGGGCTTTGAATTTCTTCATCGTCCGTATCCCAATCTTGCTGACCGTAGTCCGGCCAAGGCTCTCCTGATAAAGAGAGAGACTTCAGTTTCTTCAAAATATCGCCGAAAGGCGAGTGCTGAAAGATGTCCGTGGCAGTAAACTCCATGATCGGCGCCCAATCGGATTCGATCGGCAGGGGCGCAGAGGGTTCGGATTCCGAAGAGGAGTCTGGCTCCTTGGAGTCACGAGTCTCGCAGAGCGCGGAGCTGGTGTTCGGCTCGATCGCCGTTGGGATCGCAGCCCCCGAGGCGGCGTCCAACCACCCATCCTCGATCGGCGCAGTTGGCTCCGAATTAAGGGTCGAAGCCGAGGCGGGTGCGGCCTCCAGGGCACTGTTCGGCGGTAGAGCTAGATCATGCTCGTCGTGACAGTGCGGCGCGCTCGGCAGTGGCTCGAATCCATCGAAGATCAAGTCCCCACGGATGTCAGTCGTGTAGTTTAAGCTTCCAAATCTGACCTGACGGCCAGGGGCATAGCTTTCAATCTGCTCTAGATGGCCAAGTGAATTGACCCGCAGTGCGAAGTCGCCGAAGGCGAAGATCTGTCCGGGAAGGAAGGTCTCACCTTGGACTGCATCGCTATTGATGATCGTTAGAGCCATCGAGCCTGACGGCGACGACACAGAGGAACTCTCAATGAAAGCACCAATGTCAGTGTCAAAACCGGTGGATCTCGGGTAGGGGGTCCCGAACTGTGCGTCTAGGCCGGATGGTAACAGGAGGCAAGGGACACAAAGTTTTACCCAGGTTCGGGCCCTCTCGATAGAGGTAAAACCCTACGTCCTGCTTGATTAATATTGATGATATGGGTAGTACAAGAGTAGATCTACCACGAGATCAGAGAGGTTAAACCCTAGAAGCTAGCCTATGGTATGATTGTTGTTGTGTATGTTGTCCTACGGACTAAAACCCTCCGGTTTATATAGACACCGGAGAGGGTTAGGGTTACACAAAGTCGGTTACAATGGTAGGAGATCTATATCCGTATCACCAAGCTTGCCTTCCACGCCAAGGAAAGTCCCTTCCAGACACGGGACGAAGTCTTCAATCTTGTATCTCCATAGTCCGGGAGTCCGGCTGAAGGTATAGTCCGGCCATCCGGACACCCCCTAATCTAGGACTCCCTCAGGCGCCCAAGCACCCAAGAGGAACAAGCTCAAGGGTACCAAGAACCCAAGAGTAATAAGCTTCTCAACTTGTAACTTCCACGTATCACCGTGGAGAACTCAAATCGATGCACCAAATGCAATGGCAAGGGCACACAGAGTGCCCAAGTCCTTCTCTCCCTAATCCAACCAAAGCAACTAATGCTAGGGAGGAAAATGAGAGGAAGAACAATAAGGAGAACACCAAGAACACCAAGAACTCCAAGATCTAGATCCAAGGGGTTCCCCTCACATAGAGGAGAAAGTGATTGGTGGAAATGTGGATCTAGATCTCCTCTCTCTTTTTCCCCAAAAACTAGCAAGAATCCATGGAGGGATTGAGAGATAGCAAGGTCAAAGAAGTTCAACAATGGGGGAAGAACACGAGCTCAAAGGATAAGGTTCATTGGGGAAGAAGACCCCCTTTTATAGGTGGGGAAAAATCCAACCGTTATGCTCACAGCCCGTACAGAGCGGTACTACTGCTCATGGGAGCGGTACTACCGCTAGGGCGGTGGAAGCCCTTTGAAAAACACCAGCGAGGAGGCAAAAGGCCGGTAGAACCGCCGGAGCGGTACTACCGCTCGTCCTCACGGTACTACCGCTAGGGGTAGCGGTACTACTGCTTGCGAGCGGTACTAAAAAATACATTCGTGCCTACCACCGCTGGACTTATGACGAATTTTTGGTCCGAAGCGGAAGTATTCACGGAAGTACCTGTGGTAGTACCGCTCCAAGCGATAGTACTACTCCCAAGAGCGGTAGTAAAAAATTACATCCCCTCCAAGCGGTGGTACCGCTGCCATGGGCGATAGTACCGTTGCAGCCTTTTAATTTAAGGACACCAAAGCTGACACAACTTCTGCAAACGGACTCCGAATTCAATGAAACCAAGTTTGTTGGAAAGCTAGCGACAAGGAATAACACAATCTTGATATAAATAATAATAATAAGGAAATTATAAAATTCCCAAGAGAAAATGGTGAGAACCCTTCCTTGAATAAGACCGGTAAAACCTCCAACACCGAAAATGCAATAGAAGAAGCATGAGAACTCCGTTTTCGATGAACTCGAGCTTGTCATCAAGATGACCATAAGCTCTGAGTCTCACAAAGAGAACCAAACAAGAACCAAGAAAGATGATGCAAGGATGCAATGGTTCGAACTCTCTGCGAACGATGCGATCAAGCTCTATGGGTGAGCCACTCTTCGACACATATTCACAAGTCCATTATCACCACAATGGACGGCAAGATTCAAGCACTTGATCTCTTCATGATGCATCACTTGAACTTGCACACAGAAACCTAACCCCACGAAGAACTCTCACGAAGACCATGGGTTAGTACACGAAGCGTAATTGACAATGCTTACCATACCATGGGATCATTGATCCCTCTCGGTACATCTTCTATGCTTTCTGTGTCGATCAACTTGATTCACTCTTTGACTTAGTCTTGATCAAACTCTCACAAGACCAATCTTTAGGTAATTCCTTGAATAGCACCTTGGTTGACACAAACTCTCGTTGAAACCAACACATGTACTCCAAGAAAAGCCTATGGACAAAACCTTCAAATATAACTCAAGGCAACCATTAGTCCATAGAGATTGTCATCAATTACCAAAACCAAACATGGGGGCACCGCGTGTTCTTTCAGATGCAAGCTTTAACACCGATCTAGATGACTCTGAGTCTCAATATGGATACATATTGAAAGTGGGAGCAAATAGCTAGAGTAGCTCCATGCAGAGCATTGTAGACATATAAATTTGCAAAATACATACGGATCTGAATGTGGCAGGCCCGTTGACTAAGCTTCTCTCACAAGCAAAACATGATCACACCTTAGTACTCTTTGGGTGTTAATCACATGGCGATGCGAACTAGATTATTGACTCTAGTAAACCATTTGGGTGTTAATCACATGGTGATGTGAACTATTGGTGTTAAATCACATGGCGATGTGAACTAGATTATTGACTCTAGTGCAAGTGGGAGACTGAAGGAAATATGCCCTAGAGGCAATAATAAGGTTGTTATTTTATATTTCCTTATATCATGATAAATGTTTATTATTCATGCTAGAATTGTATTAACCGGAAACTTGATACATGTGTGGATACATAGACAAAACACTGTGTCCCTAGTAAGCCTCTACTAGACTAGCTCGTTAACCAAAGATGGTTAGGTTTCCTAACCATAGACATGTGTTGTCATATGATGAACGAGATCACATCATTAGGAGAATGATGTGATGAATAAGAACCATCCATTAGCTTAGCATGTTGATCGTTCAGTTTTATTGCTATAGCTTTCTTCATGTCATATACATATTCCTTTGACTATGAGATTATGCAACTCCCGGATACCGGAGGAATACCTTGTGTGCTATCAAACATCACAACGTAACTGGGTGATTATAAAGATGATCTACAGGTATCTCCGAAGGTGTTTGTTGGGTTGGCATACATTGAGATTAGGATTTGTCACTTCGAGTATCGGAGAGGTATCTCTAGGCCCTCTCGGTAATGCACATCATGATAAGACTTGCAAGCAATGTGACTAATGAGTTAGTTGCGGGATGATGCGTTACGGAACGAGTAAAGAGACTTGCCAGTAACGAGATTGAACTAGGTATGAAGATACCGACGATCGAAACTCGGGCAAGTAACATACCGATGACAAAGGGAATAACGTATCACTACTAGGGAAAAGCCTACCAGCAGCGAGGGTTTTGGGCCTCTCAGTAGCGCGGGCACCGGCGCTACTAATAAGGCGCTACAGCTAACGTATAGCAGTAGCACCGGTTGTCCCACGCTACTGCTATACATGAATAGCTGTAGCGCTCTTTGGGAAAGGGCGCTACTGATATTATCCGCAGCGCTGTTTGCTGGGACGCGCTACTGACAATGCGGCGCTACTGCTAAATGTCCCCCCTCGCTACTACTAGTTTATTTATTAGTTTTTTTTCCTGCATATTTGTTTTGTATTTGAATAGGCTTTATACAATAATCTTTAGCATATCATACACATACAAATGTAATCATAGCATATACATACAATTAGTCTCATCATAATCATCATCCAACACAAAGTGGTCTATCATCATCATCTCGAAAATAGCGATACAAGTCTCGAATGATATGCAAATACATCGTCATCCATCTAAACAATGATATACGCGAGAAGAGCTATCACTTTGAGAACATGAGTTTGTATCCCTCTTTCGCATTAGCGTGAACCTCTAAAGTAACTACTGCCTGTCGCTCGGAAACCGGAAGGGCCTGACACTCCAGCCACTTGTCGTATATATACTCCTGGCATAGCACTTCTTCGCCATCTATGATCTATGCACCTGCATCATCACATGAGTCGATGATATGCAACATATATAGTTGAGCAATAGAAAGAGACAGACTTGGCAAAAATAAAAACAACATATCATAAGCATAAATAATAAAGTTCATCGTACCCCAAAATGCCCTAACTAGAGTGATTTTTGCTAGTCGAGGAGGAGGACGGTTTAATTACATCACAAATAAAGTTTCACCGTGCATAACTCAAAGTTTTGTCATACAGAAAGTATGGACTAAACGGACACATTGTCATATATCGACAATCACTCCAACATGTCGTTCCATCCATCCAAGTCAGGGAGATAGTCCCCGAGCCTAGTGAAAGGCTTCAGGTCGAGACGCTGAGAGGCTATCCATGTTCGGACGTCTTCCCGCGACATTTGTCCTTCTCCGTAGAACATCCCTGTTTTTCCGACGACCTCCTTCATGATGATTTGGGCAAGTTCGCGCTGGATGTTATAGAACTCAGCTCGAAGTCGATGATCCTCGATATCTCCTATGTCCTTTGCCCATTGCAGAATATGGGCATCACCGGATCATGCGAAGGTTCTGGTGATCCCGTCTGTACTCCAGCATGTGGTGTAGGACATAGAATCCAACATTAAGAGAATCGTTCGGTTGCTGGATGCAGCAGAAGTCGGTCTTATGGCCGAAGGCGACCCTGCCGCCCTTCTCTTCTTGTCCCTGACCTCTCCACCCCTTGCTTGGTAGTAAAACATAGCACTGTCGAGAACATCCTTGATGTGGGTGTAATCCTTTTTGTGAATGTTCTTCGACGAGTCCAAGTAAAGAGCGTGGGAGAATCGGGGGTAGAGGATGATGAGGACGGCGCGCCCGCCGCTGCGCAAAATAAGTCCTCAAATTAATTAGCCTCCACCGTGCAAATGAATGATTGAAATCGAAGGAAGGATAGCAGCGCGGATGACTTACACGGGATGAAAAGGCACGAGAATCGCCTCCTTGTCCTTATTGGCGAGCATGAAATTGATGATGTAATCCCTCGCGTATTCACGGTGATTTGCGCAGACTCCCAAGAAGCCCTCGTGCATGTAGTACGGGTCAGCGACACAGATATGAGATATCTGCTCAACCCCGATGATATAGTTCATCTGCAAGGCATAAAGGCAGACAAACGTAAAATCTAGCTTCTTCACGTGAAACATGTCGAATATGTAATCGAATCGGAGGAAGAACTTATCCGCGGGGAAGCTGTCGACGTACGACATTTGCCGCGGAACGTTAACCACGTAGAGTGGGTATCCTGGATCTTTCGAGGCGATGAGGTCTTTCTCTACCCGCAGCACATCGTCATGAAGTCTCTTTAGATCGTCGAATCTGGCCCGTAGCGCTGTTGCAGGTAGGATTGGTTGACCGAGGATATGCCATTATCCGCACCGGGGATATCTATACGGTCCTGAAGCCGAGGCTGCTAAGGCGGCTGGATCATAGAAACAGCTTTTTTGCCTTTCCTCGCTCTCTTCCTAAACTTCTTTACTGGTCGCCGTGGTGTCTCGTCATCATCCCCCAGTAGTACTGGAGGAGGCAAATTCTCGTGGCCCGGTTTGACACTGGCCACGGAAACCTTGAAGACGTTCGGGGGGATTGGCCGGCTGTGGAACAATGGTTCCTTCGGCTCCATTATCATCGCCTTCCCCACGTCCACCTTCTGGTCGCCGATGGTGTACAATATGGTGCACGGGGTTTCGTCGGCCTGCAAAGAAAAGTCTGCGACGTGAGACATCCGAAAGGCAACGAAAACGGGAGATTATACATTTATATTGAAGGGGGCCGGTGTGACAGATACCGTGAGGGCGTCGAGCTCAGCCAAAGACGAAGCACCGCCTAGCACGTCCGGTGCGGGAGCCGGTGCAGCTGCAGGTGCTGGTGCAACGCTAGTCAAGCTGCTCCCCGCCAAGAAGTCAGCAAGGGGAAAGTCCGCTGCATCTTTTTTTGGATTTTGCCTGGTCCAATTGAAAACGGCCGGAACCAAGGTAGTAGAAATATCTAAAGCCGCCTGTTTTGTGGCAGCTACCGCTGTTGCGACTGTCTCAGTTGATTTCTTCTCAACCGCAATTTCAACCCTCTTGTCGATGTTTTCTTCATTTAACCTCCGTCTTTCCTTTCTCTCCTCCGTGGTCTCATGGTAGTACTTCTTCCATGTGGTGCCGTCTCCGACACCGTGCACGCGTCCATACGACGGTCGAGTATCCACCGGTTGTTGTTTCAATATGTTCAACGCTCGGTTGAATGGAGTGTCCCACTTGGGCCTCGCCAATGCCTCAGATGGCGAGTCGCTTTCGGCCGCAATCCTGTGCTGCTCTCTCTGCAAAAGGCACAACGATCGTTTACAAATATGACTAACGTGTGCAGTCAAATTGATCAGAAACTAAAATTACCAGCAGTCTCATGAACTCCGTAATGACCGGTGTTGTCTCGTAAACCTTTTTCACTGGGTCCCAATGGTGCCAGGCCCTGAGGACGTCACGCTCCTGCGGGACGGTGAACTCCGCCAAGGGGTCTGGGATGCCCAGACTCGCGGCTTCCGCGTCCTCCTTGGCCCATTTGGACCTCTTTCTGCCGTAACCACGGCTTCCGAGGTGGTGGCTCCCAATGTTCCTCTCTTGAAGCCCCTTCATGTACTTAGACTTTTTTTTGGCATCTTCGGCCTCGCAAGCCTCCTTGAATATTTGAAACTGCTCTTCCGTGATTGTTGGATTATCCTTTACAATCTCGGAGTAGGGTTCCTTCTTGTCGATGATCCTTGCTTTCACTCGATTTTTCCAGGCGGCCAACGCGTCGCTAAACTTGGTCATGGCGTGTTTGTTTATCTTCTTCATTGCCGGGTCCTCATCTGGATCTTTATAATCCTTCTCATTCCGGCCCGGGAACAAGAATATCTAGTGAAACTTCTTTAGGAGGGAGCTCCTCATATTTTCTATCTTCTGTAGTTTCTCATCGTTGATGGTGGCGGTTGTCCGTACGATGCAGCCTATTTGATTGCCGTAGCATCGAGGCACTTCCTCGGGCGCCGTTGGCTCAAAATTGCCGTCGTCCACCTCCGTGACCACCATTATAGTAGTCCTGAGTTTGTTAGGAACCCGTTGCCTCTTTGCTTTCGATTCTACACCGGCTCCGCTCCCCGAGGCAGCGCCAGTCTCAGTCTCAGCGCCGGTCTCGATGCCTGTCTGAGTCTGAGCGTCGGTCTCAGTCTCAGCACCGGTCTGCGTGTCGGTCTCAGTCCCCGATGCCACCGGTGGGCCCAGCAATAACATCGGTTGATCATCGGTAAGGCTAAAAAATTCGTCTGCCGCCCGGTAGGCGTCGTCGCAATCACCAGAACCCTGTCCTTCATCGTTGCTAGCCATGTTTCCTATGATTAAATCTAGTCAATTAATTCTAGACCTAATAAAATGAATAATGACATAAAAAAGGCCTATTGTTTTGCAGGAACGTTGACTCCTTCCTGGTGCGGCAAATCACACGGGCACTCGATATGTCCTAGTTTGTAGCACAAGTCATGCCGAAATTCACGGAAAATTTCGGCATGACCTTTGCTAAAAAGTGGACAAATCGAGAACCTGAAATTTGCCGGAATGGAAATGAATCAACATTCCGGCAAAATATATATAGGCCACTCAGCTTCATTGAAACAACAAAGCCACTTGGGCACAAACAACATGACCACTTCAATGAAAAGATATAATCAACAATAAAAGTCTAGGAAGGGATCATCTTTAAAATAAAACTTGCCTAAATAACCTAGATAATTAACCTAATCAAACTAGTTAACCTGACTAGTTCTCTGTCAAAGCCCTAACTAAATTTTTGCACTAACCTAGGTAATTAACCTAATTAAACTAGTTAACCTAACTACTTCTCTGTCAAAGCCCTAACTAAATTTTTGCCCTAACCTAGATAATTAACATAATTAAACTAGCTAAACTATGCATGAGAGAGAGGAGGGGTGGGGGCTTACAGAGGATGGCTCCGGTGGTGGCGAGGGAGGCAGTGGTGGCGAGGGAGGCAGGGGCGTCTCTGGTGACGGCAAGGGAGGCAGTTCTGGTGAGGGAGGATCCGGTGGCGTCGACGGCGGCTCCGGTGGCGTTGATGAGGCCGCGCGGCTCTGTGGCGTTGGGGGCGGCTCCGATGGCGTTGACGACGCACGGCTCTGGTGGCTCCGGGGGCGTCGACGTCGGCAGGAGACGGCGGCGAAGTGGGGCGACGACGAATCGGGGAGACGGCGGCGGGGTGGGTCAAGAGATTTGGGGGGCAAGTGGTGGCCGGGGGGGGAACGGTTTTTGGTTAAGTCAAAACTAGCGGTAGCGCGTTTCGCAGAACGCGCTATAGCTAAGGTAGCTATAGCGCTTTTTCCAAAACGCGCTACTGCTATACATATGTAAGTTTCTCTCTTTTTTATTTCCTTTTCTGTTTCTATAGCGGGGGTCCTTGAAATGCGCTGCAACTGCGTTAGCTACAGCGCCTCTTACTAACACACGCTACAGCTAAGCCTTTATCTGTTTTTTCACTTTTTCATTTATTTTTCTTTACATTTCATTTTTTTTCTTTCTCCTTTTTTTGTTTCTTTCATTTTCATTTACTTTTCTATTTGTTTTTCATTTTATTTTATTTTATTTCCATTAGCAGTAGCGCTGTTACAGGGAAACGCGCTGCTACTCATGCCCTAGCGGTAGCGCGCTTCCTGCAAGGCCGCTACTGCTATGTGTAGCCCATCGTTCCAGCAATGGGAATATTAGTAGTAGCGCTTTTACGGGAACACGCGCTACTGCTAGAATCGTATCTGCAGCACGGTTTATTCTGAACCGCTACTGCTATCTAGCACTAGCGCCCTTTTTTAACCCGCGATGTTGCTAAATTTCTATGTATAAGGTTTTCCCTAGTAGTGTATGTTGTCATTACGGTTTGACCGATAAAGATCTTCGTAGAATATGTAGGAACCAATATGAGCATCCAGGTTCCGCTGTTGGTTATTGACCGGAGAGGTATCTCGGTCATGTCTACATAGTTCTCGAACCCGTAGGGTCCGCACGCTTAACGTTCGATGACGATTTTGTATTATATGAGTTATGTGATTTGGTGATTGAATGTTGTTCGGTGGCCCAGATGAGATCACAAATGTGATGAGGAGTCTCGAAATGGTCTAGAGGTAAAGATTCATATATAGGACGATAGTATTCAGACACTGGAAGTGTTCTGGGGGTACCGGGTACGTATCGGGTCACCGGAAGGGGTTCCGGGCAACCCCGGGCAAGCTATATGGGCCTAATGGGCCAAGAGGGGAAACACACCAGCCACAAAGGGGCTGGTGCCCTCCCCATATGGGCTAGCCAAATTAGAGAACGGAAGGGGAAGAAGGAAAGGAAAAAGGGAATAGGATTCCCCCTTCCCCCTCTTCCCTTCCTACTCCGAATAGGAATAGGAAAGGGGGGAGGCCGAATTAGGAGGACCCCAAGTAGGATTCCTCCTACTTGGGGCGCCCCCTTGGCTGCCTCTCCTCCCCTCCAACCTATATATATGAGGGGGGGCAACACTAGAACACACAACAAACATTGTTAGTCGTGTGCGGCGCCCCCCTCCACAGTTTACGTCTCTGGTCATATTCACGTAGTGCTTAGGTGAAGCCCTGCGCGGATCACTTCACCATCACTGTCACTATGCCGTCATGCTGACGGAACTCTCCCTCGACACTTTGCTGGATCAAGAGTTCGAGGGACGTCATTGAGCTGAACGTGTGCAGAATTCGGAGGTGTCGTACTTTCGGTGCTTGATCGGTCGGAACGAGAAGAAGTTCGACTACTTCAACCGCGTTGTCAAATGCTTCTGCTATCGGTCTATGAGGGTACATGGACACACTCTCCCCCTCTCGTTGCTATGAATCTCCTAGATAGATCTTGCGTGAGTGTAGGAATTTTTTTGAAATTGCATGCTATGTTTCCCAACAGTATTCATGCCATTATATTATCATTATTGGATGTTTTACAATCATTTTATAGCAACTTTATATCATTTTTTGGGACTAACCTATTGACCCAGTGCCCAATGCAGTTGCTATTTTTTGCTTGTTTTTTACATCGCAGGAAATCAATATCAAACGGAGTCCAAACACCGTGAAACTTTTTGTGGATTTTTTATGGACCAGAAGACCACCAATGGGCCAGAGCAGCACCTGGGGGTGCCCCGAGGGGGGTGCAACCCACCAGAGCGCGCCTGGGGGCCCAGGCGCGCCCAGGTGGGTTGTGCCCACCTCTGTGGCCTCCCGCACCCCCTCTTTACCCTATAAATTCACAAATATTCCAAAAACCCTCGGGGTTAACCTAGATCAGAAGTTCCGCCGTCACAAGGCTTTGTAGCCATGAGAAACCAATCTAGACCCCATTCCGGCACCCTGTCGGAGGGGGGAATCATCTCCGGTGGCCATCTTCATCATCCCGGCGACCACCACGATGAGGAGGGAGTAGTCCACCCTCGGAGCTGAGGGTTTGTACCAGTAGCTATGTGTTTAATCTCTATGTCTCTCTCTCTCTCATATTCTTGATATGTCACGATCTTGATGTATCGCGGGCTTTGTTAATATAGTCGGATCATATGGTGTTTTCCCCTCTCTACCTTGTTGTGATGAATTGAGTTTTTCCTCTGAGATTTCGTTGTTATCGGATTGAATACTTTTATGGATTTGAGAACACTTGATATATGTCTTGCAATTGAATACTCGTGGTGACAATGGGGTATCATATTGATTCACTTGATATATGTTTTGGCACTCAACTCGTGGATTCCCGAGGTGACATTGGGGTAATCTATGCATAGGGGTTGATGCACGTTCTTGTCTTTGTTTCTCCGGTAGAAATCTTGGGGCACTCTTTGAAGTTCTTTGTGTTGGATTGAATATTACGAATCTAAATTCTCTTTGGTGTTATTTTAGTAAGAACTCTAGGATAGATCGAACGGAAAGAATAGTTTTGTGTTATTTTAGTACGGACTCTTGAATAGATCGAACGGAAAGAATAGCTTTGAGGTGGTTTCATACCCTACAAACAATTTATTCTTATGTTCTCCGCTAGATAGGAACTTTGGAGTGATTCTTCATCGCACTTTGAGGGGTGGTTATATGATCCAATTATATTAGCACTATTGAGAGGTTGCACTAGCGAAAAGTACGGACCCTGGGCCTCATTTTCCAGCATTGCAATACCGCTTTTGTGCCCATTTATTATTTGCTACCTTGCTGTTTTTAGTTATTCAGATTATAAAAATATATTTCTACCATCAATATTACACTTTTATCACCATCTCTTCACCGAACTAGTGCACCTATACAATTTGCCATTGTATTGGGTGTGTTGGGGACACAAGAGATTTCTTGTATTTGGTTGCAGGGTTGTTTGAGAGAGACCATCTTCATCCTACACCTCCCATGGATTGATAAACCTTAGGTCATACACTTGAGGGAAAATTGCTACTGTCCTACAAAACTCTGCGCTTGGAGGCCCAACACGAGTCTATAAGAATAAAGTTGCGTAGTAGACATCAAGCTCTTTTCTAGCGCCATTGCCGGGGAGGTGAGCGCTTGAAGGTATATCTTTAGATTTTGCAATTGAAACCTTTAGTTTCTTGTTTTATCACTAGTTTGGTTTATAAAACAAAACTAAAAAATGGAATTGAGGTTGCATCACATTATTGATCATCTTTATAATATCTTTCTTGAAAATGATGGTTCGAAAAATTGTGCTCAATTGTTAGAAGAAGAAGTCAATAAAATGTTTTGCACAAAATATTTGAATGATGAGCATGATTGCAATGTTGCTAGTATGAATTCTTTGAATATCCATGATGCTAATGATATGCAAAGCTATAAGTTTGGGGATGCTATATTTGATGAAGATGATATTTTTACTCCCTCAAGTTTTGATGAGAAAATTTATTATGATGAAAGCATGCCTCCTATTTATGATTATTATATTGATGAAAGTGGGTTTAGAAGAGTGTCAACTCTAGGTACTAATGATCCCACTATTTTGGAGGGTGTTGAATCTTATTGTAATAATTATGAAAGTGGATTTGGAGAGGTCATGACTTTATTTAGTGATGAATCCACTATTTCGGAAGAGGTTTCAATTGATTATTATGAGAACAAAATTGCTATCTATGATGATTATGGTGATGACATGTATGCTACAAAGAATTATGATAACCATGAAACTTGTCACCATGATTTTAATTTTCAATCCCATGACAGTTACTTTGTTGAGTTTGCTCTCACTACTATTCATGAGAATAAATTTGCTTATGTGGAGAGTAGTAAAATTTATATGCCTGTGGGTCATGAAAAGAATGTTTTATGTGATGGTTATATTGTTGAATTTCTTCATGATGCTACTGAAAATTATTATGAGGGAGGAACTTATGCTTGTAGGAATTGCAATAATATCAAGTTTTCTCTCTATGTGTTGAAAGTTTTGAAGTTATGCTTGTTTTGCCTTCCTATGCTAGTTGATTCTTGTTCTTATAAGTTGTTTGCTCACAAAATCCCTAACGGATGGGCATTCACATCATTCTCCTAATGATGTGATCCTGTTATCAAGTGACAACACATGTCTATGGTTAGGAAGCCTTAACCATCTTTGATCAACGAGTTAGTCTAGTAGAGGCTTGCTAGGGACACAGTATTTGTTTATGTATCCACACATGTATTTAAGTTTCCAATCAATACAATTCTAGCATAAATAATAAACCATTATCATGAATAAGGAAATATAAAATAATAACTTTATCATTGCTTCTAGGGCATATTTCCTTCAAGTAGCTCATGCACAGCTGTGGGATTTGCACCCTTTCATCCTCATAGTCGCGCACGCACGACCGCAGAGTTGCATGGTCTCATTGGCATAGTTGCTCACGCACAAGTTCCGGGAGTTGCACACGCACAACAGAGTAGTTGCTGACGCGCGATCATGGAGTTGCACCCCCTGGTCGGCATAGTTTCTCACACACAGACTGCTGGGGTGCACACTCTCGTCGGATAGTAGCTAACGCACAACTTTGGGAGTGGCACGTGTGTGCCGACTACCTGACATTTAGCCGGGGTAGCAGACGAAGTTGCACATCTCAGAGTTAGGGGTAGTTTGGGTTGTAGGTGCCATTAGTGAAAACTGCGCGCCCACTGTTAGAATGGAAAGTTGCACATCGACTGTGAGATAGTTGCACATTGACTGCTAGAAGGTTGCACCAAAGAGTGACTAAATTGCACACAATTATTTTTTTCTGAACATACCCATATGTATCTAGCTTTTTAAAGAGCACGTCAAGAGGATTCTTATGATGAAAGCGGATCCTAATTTCGTTGTACGGTTCAAAAGTTATGGCTTTTTTTAGAAAATGGAAACCCTAATTAAATGCGCTCGCACCTATTTGCATGAGTGCAAACTGCACATCCATAATTGGGCAGAAGGTTGCATATCGACTGTCAGCTAGTTTTACATCAATGATAGTTGCATCAAATGGGGATTAAATTGCACACACAAAAGTTCGTTGAAATATATCTATGTCACATCTAATTTTGAAGAGCATGCCGCAGGGATTCCAACGATGAAAACGGATCTTAGCTTCAATGCTTAGTTCAATTCCAACGATGAAAACAATCTTAATTTTGATGTTCGGTTCAAAAGTTATGACTTTAAAAAAATAAAACTCAAATTAAATGCTCACACTTGTTCACATGGAATTTTTTTTCCTTTTTCCTACTCGCATGGGTAAATTTCCTAATATGAATTAAGGGGTTCAAACTATTTCCAAATATGGGTAGCCACTCTTAACGCCTAACGAACCAACGGCCACTCGCTAGTAATTTCTTTTAGGTTAAGTCTAACATCTTGTTTGACCTGTGCAAGACTTTCTTTGCCGAAATGTTTCCAATATTCCTAAAATAAAGGAATAAACTCCTTTTTTTACAAAGACGGGAAAGAAGAAGGTGGGCATATCTTCTAAATTTACTAGTAAGTGTGCACGCACGTCTCCATCAATGCACGTGTGATTGCAAATAGAGTGTTTAATAACACCAAACAATGAAATTTCTGCCCAAACGGTGGTTCTAGTTTATTGACCATGAAATTTATTATATAGCAATAAATATTGATGCAATAAAATATAGTACGCTCTTCGATTCATATTAATTGACGCACACTCTCTGATCCATATTAATTGACGCGCACTTCATAGTAGAATTTTGTACTTAAATTGTACTAAGTGTGCGTCGACTAATTTGGATCGGAGGGAGTAGAGCCTATGTGTTTTGATTCTTAACATAGTAAGTCCATGTACACCGCAAGATGCTTAGAGAGGTGCGAGTGAAAATGAAATCTTGTTTTTAAGCAACAATGCTTATTTTTATAGCACATATGGTTACCAATGCACTTTTTCTTTTGTTTTTCCTTTTCTTTTTTCTTTCTTTTACAGTAATAGTAAACGTCCACGTGCAACACACCTATTATAATCTATAATAAATAGGTATATGATGAATCTTATTTCTCTGTTGCAATTATATTTTACATAGCCATTTAAATGTGTCTTATGCCCAACTATATGACCGTGCGTGTAACACACGATCCACACACATGTCTTAAATGTATGATCAACGGGAGAAACACATCCTTGCATGCCTCTAGCGACCCAACCGTGTTTCCACCAATGGTATAAAAAGAGCTATTCAACTTTCATTTACTATTTTCAAAGAGAATCTAATGATCACCAAGCACAAATTATAGTTTTCGCTGCGAATAAGACTGGACAAGAAACATGCAATATTTTTGCATGTTGACGAAGCGCTAAGGCCTGCAAGTTCTTTTTTTGCAAGGGGGGGGGGGGGGGGGGGGCTAAGGGCTACAAGTTCTGACCACTGTGGTTTCATTCCTTACTCGATGTATCAACCATCTTAAAACGTATGGATTATATATATCCCATGCAGTAGCCCTAATAAAAAAGGGCTATTGATTCTAGCGGTACATCACCGAAATTGTCTTTAAAATTGTAAAATATTACTCACCGATGTCACCTATAAATGATAAAAAAAACATTTCACACAGGAAATCCCCAACTGGGCCGGCCCATGCAGTAAGAACCTTCTATACTGCGCTCTGCGTGCTGGTAGGAGATACAGAGTGTCTGTTTGTGCCGGCCCAAGTCCAGGCGACCAGTTTTTTCAATTTCATTTTTTATATCCCATGCAGTAGGAACCTTATATACTGCGCTCTGCGTGCTGGGAGAAGAGACAGAGTGCTTGTTTGGACCGGCCCATATTCAGGCGACCTACTTTTAGAATTTCGTTTTTTTATTTTTCGTCTTCATTTTTTTCTACTTTAAATAATTTGGGATTTCAGAAAATGTTCCGAAAATTTAAAAAATGAGAACTTTCAAATAAGTCTTCTAATAATTCATAAATGTTTGTGGCTTTAGAAAATGTTCACGATTTTTAGAAAATGTTTGCATATTCAAAAAATGTTCGCAGTTTTGAAAACAAATGTTCGGGAAATCAAAAGATGTTGACGGTTTTTTAAAAGTTCATGTATTAAAAAATATCCATAAATTCAAAAACATTCTAAAAATTCAAAAACTATTTTGACTTACAAAATAGTTTACTTATTCAAAACATGATCATCCATTCAAAAAAATCGTTAAATTAAAGAAATGTTCATGAATTTCAAATTTTTGTTCCACCAATTTCCACAAAAATGTTCGTTGATTCTAGAAATGCTCGCATATTCAAGAAAAATGTTTCAATTTTTTTATAAAATTTAGAAAAATGTTTGAAAATATTACAAAATGTTCGTGATTTTAGAAAAATGTCACGAATTTTAAAAATGTACACGAATTCAGATATGATCACGAATTTAAAAATTGTTCACGATTTCACGAAAATGAGAGGGATAGTGTATCTCGGTGATGCAATAAAATATGGTCATGGACATTGGAGATTATGATTTGTTTTCCCTTCCGTTGCAACCCACGGGCCGTTTTGCTAGTAGTAAAGTAAAGCATAGTACAAATCATTGGATCATAGAGAAATAATAAGCTCATTTGGTTTTTGGACAACTTTTCTCATAGCTCCTGTGCACCTTGCTCTCTTATTTTGACCTAAAATGCAATTCAAACACATGAAACATCATGCAGTCTATTCATAAATTTTAATTAAAAAGTATTTTCAAAAAAATAGTGCCTTAGCTCATGTGAAAAATGAAATATCTTGGAATATAGCTTTAAAGATTATAGTGATAATATAAAAAGTACATGTCGGTAACTTTTTAAAATACATAATTATATACCAAAAATCAGATCATTCCTTTAGAAAGGTGTCTTTTTGAAAGAAAAAAATGCTTCAAAATAGGATCAAATAATCTTACTTCTATGAAAATAATGCATTCTAATCTTTGGCAACATAGCTCAGTATTCAATTTGAACCTTCCTGAGTGGAGCGTAGTTGTCTGACCTGCGCCACCGAGAGCTTCGCGCCGCCGCTGTGCTCGCCTCCTCTCCCGCTCGAGTGCACCTCTTCCTTTTCTGGAGCGGTCGAAGCGGTAAGTTGCAGGCTGGTTCCCGAATATCAGCGAAAATCGAGCTCGCCCCCTCCGAATTCAGGAATAGAGACGCTGGCTTTCAAAGCGGGCCACCCAATATTTGAGGCCAATTCGGTGGACTGATTCCTTGTCCATATAAACAGCGGAATTCGGGGTATCCCATGCCAATATCAATATCTAGGCTTGAATATCAACATTCAAACGAAGTGATAGGCTTTTTTGTCTCGGTCTGCCGCCGAGCGCGTCTGGCCAGCCCGTCGCCTAAGCCGGCCGTCGGAGATCAAGCGTCTGTGCACCATTCTAGACACAAAAAAGATAGCGAGAATGTAAAATTATGACATGAAACATTGGGCGTTTTGTTTTGGGTATTGGGATTTCTGCCAGGTATTCAGATTTTACAAAAATTTAGGCAACCTAAAAGTGGTGTAGAGTAAAGGATAAACCTGAGAGGAAGAAGGTTGAATATGTTTAGCATTCTAAATTTATTTTCTTCCTTCAGGGCAGTTTTTTTGGTAGCAGATAGTATTAGAGAGATAAAAGTGAATTAACAACTTATTCCTAAATGCTTGCCTAAGAAATCTTTGCCCAGGCAAAGAGTAATATTAATCTGTTGCTAATTATAGCCTAATCCAAAGCATGATTCAGAGAAAAATAAGGAAAAATGACCATTAATCCCCTAGCTTGCTGCCCGCGCCCCTGACCTCCTCCCCAAGATGGCGTAGTGGTCTGCGGCAGCTGGTATCGGATGGAGTCGCATACTGGCAGTGGCCATGGTGGCGGCGGTCTGTTTCCCCATGAGCTGCACCTGACGTCTTCCAAGATTCAACCTAGCTGCGGCCAGTCGCAAATATGCCTCATGCATGGCGGCCCTCATTCCTGGCAGCGCCCACCTCCCTCGATCTGTGGTGGTCGCTTTGGCGTGGCGGTCGTTGAGGCAACGGTGGTCTTGGCATTGCTCCGGCCACGCAGTCTTTGAATTGTTGGGGCTGCGGTGATGTGCTGGATGGATGAGGTGATTTAGATCTGATTGGCCGGATGGTGGCGTATGTAGATTGTTCTGCAGCGACTTCATATGGATCCACGACATCATCAAAAAGACTTCGAGAGGTTTTATCTCCTGATCCGGTGGATGACTTCAGTGGTGGGTTACAAATTATAGATAATGACTTGAGGCAGATGGTTGTTTGTGGAGTAGCGGCGATCCAATTGTAGCTGCTCGGATAGCGGAAAAGCGATGGAGACAACAAATGTGAGATTTGGTTGGTGGTGATATGTGCACCCGGTCTCGAGCTCCGGGGCGAAAGCCTAGGACAAACCCAGTGGTTATTCCTAGCAATGGCGATGTTTTTTTACGTCGTCACCTTGTTGAAGGCATTGCTCGAATATGTTTGGACTGATTCTTCAGGGTGAAAACTTTGATACTGACCTTTGTGGTTGGATCCGGTGAAGGGCGTCGCTTGAATGTCGCTTTTTTCCTGAAGGCGTTGTTGTTCAAGATCCTTGTCATCCATGTGGTGCCAATGGTTGGTGCGCATATGGTCTTAGTTGTAGTTGGTCGATCGTTCATCTGATCGCTTTGGGGCATATTTCTTGTTTCTTTTTCTTTTTTCCACACATGCACATAGCTTTTGGTCTTATGACTTCGCTAGTTGTCGGTGTGTTTCTGTATGTGTGGGTTGACTGTGTGCATCTTAGTTATACAGAGGTCGGGTGTGTGCTCATTGTGATGTATCATCTTGATGCTCCATTTAAGCCAACAAATCCATTCTTTGTCCGGAAAAAATAATAATTTATCAATCGGTTAGTGAAGGTCGGCATAGCTACATAGACTGCAACCTGACATAATAGGTTGGCCTGCAAATCATGGGTAGATCGACGGAATATCTTATCTTATATATTTACTAATTGGAGGCACCATACGAGGCACCACGTTAATCTTTAGAATTAAAGAATTTTGACAGTTGGATTAATATATAATCTATCCGTAGCCATCTGATGAAATACAAAACATGTTGTCTCAAACTACCACGTAATGAAGTCTTGACCCCTTGGGACTCTCTCTATTTCCTAAAAAAACAAAAATCTGAGCGGCCATATGTTGTCTTATACTGAAGTCTTGATCTCTTGGGACTCTCTCTATTTCCTATAAAAAACAAAAATCTGAGCGACCATATCAATTAGATGAAACGTTACACCTGTAGTCCAGCTTCCTCACGTTCAACATTGGTTGAAAGAAAAAAAATCAGCCACGGTTCCATAAAAAAGGATAGCTCACTTCCATAAAAGTTGGGCGCTGAAAAAGAAAAAACAGATCGCATCTAGAAAAGAAAAAAACAAATCACATCTGTCACGTTATAATTTGGTGAACCAAAACTAGGAAAGACTCCACGGTTCCCTCAAAAAAGAATAATATCCTTCTATAAAAACTGCACCGATGAAAAAAAAATCAGATCTAATCTCCTTGCATAAAAAACTCCAGGGATGAAAAAAAAGATATGTTTGACTAACCAATCTTTATTTTCCTGATTGAAAAGGAAAAAAAACAGCCACACAAGGCTTCCATACTTGGATGAAAGTTATATATAGATGGCCCGGCCAAAAAACAAGCACCTACATGTAATGTTGGTGAAAAGAAAGTAGGAAATCAACCTCATATAGATGGTTCCTTATATGAAAAGGGATAGCTTCTTTACATAAAAACTTCACCGATGGAAAGAAAAAAGAAACAGATCAAACCTAAGAAAGGAACGACATCTCATCCTCAAAAAAAAAGGAAAATATCCCCCTCAACTCCTGTACATGGCCACTTAATCCTGTATAAAAAGGATTAACATAATTCTTTGAAGGTGTAGATTGTCATATATAGTAAGTATGTACATGTATTTTTTATTCTAATAAAAGAGAAAAATAATAGCTATAAAACATCATTATATACATATAAATCGCTGAATTATTAAAAAAAGAATTTGATCGTATCATGCACCACAAAGATCTCATATAAACAGTATCGTTTTTCTACAGCCACTACTGTCCCTCTCATATAAACATGATTGTCTATGTGATATGCATATGTATAGTATGGGTAGAAAATATTAAAAAAATTCCTATACATGTCAATCATAAGAGAAATTCTTTAAAAAAAATTGGTACAGACAGGATCTTATAATTAGAATAATCTATGGTGCTTATAGTATAATGAGAATATACAACTGCCTATTTTGAAATATGTACATTATTAGCTATGACGTGGTGTATGTTGATAAAAAGCCGTTCATGTATGTATCCATTATTCTATATAGAAACAAAGTTTTTATAATTCTACCATGCTTCCGTGGCAAAAAAAAGAAGACGTCTGTCTTTTTTTGGCTTAATGAGAAAGTAATATATATATATATGTTGCAATTGGGCAATTTATCTTTATACCTTCTAGAAACTTTTAGATCATGAGTACATGATACATGCAACAACTTCTAGGTCCTTAACCATGTTTTCTACCAACATAACACATATACCCTTATGTAACCTTGATAAGTAGGACATCCATATGTCCACATATCGGCCATAAATCTGACGTGGATCGCTGTGACATAATTGGATGGAAACAATCTAATCACAAAATAGTCAAACCAATGTAACTTCATTGCAAGCTATGTGCATGTGTGATAATAATAATCTATATCAACATATGCAAATTATTGTTTGACATTTCAAATCTCTCAAAACTTTGTTATATCTAATATTAAAATTGCTAGCCCGTGCAGGCGCACGGGTTGGCGACTAGTACTTATAAACAATATAGCATGAACGGAGAACATCCAGAGCAAAGCGGGAGAAATGAGAGGGGGGAGAAGAGGCTTACCACCAAGTTTCATCTCCAGCTGTGGCAGAGAGGGTGGCGGCAACAACTTTTGAGGGACATATTGGGCGTGTTTGGTTGCCGTGCGCTACAGTACCTGCATTGCATATCCTTCTCCACTCAGCCTGACTCTGAAAAAACAGCCTCATATGCGACATCTGCGAGTTGTTTGGTTGCCTGCATATGGACTTCCTGCATTAGGAGATCAACTTTGGCACATTGTTTGGTTGTCTGCATTGTCTCGGCGCATACAACTACACGTTGTCTGGTTGCCCGCATGGGGTATGATTAAGAGCTAGCACTTGCACTTAGCACACAGGGTTAAGAGCTAGCAAAGGAAGGGGGAGAAGAAATGCGGTGTGCGCCGGACCATGGCGACTGTGATGGATAGTGGCTGTGGCGTCGTGTCCAACATGACGAGTATGGAGTCGTGGACGAGCGACCCCGTTGGCGGCTCAGCGAGCGACACCGTCGGCGAACTAGCTACGGTGCTCGCGCAAAGATAATGGACAGAGGAGGAGAATGCAGTGCTCACGCCATGGTATCGTCAGTGCAGTGGACGAGAGAGGAAGCCGAGATGATCGATGCCGGAAACGACTCTAGTGTAGTAGGGCGAGAGAGAGGAGGCGAAGATGATCGACCCCGTCAGCGGCGCAGCGAACTACAGTTGCATGGAGGCAGAGGACACAAGAAAGCAGTGTGCGCGCCATTGCAGTGCCAATGCAGTAGGAGGACGACAGAGAGTAGGCCGAGATGAGCGACGCCGGAAACGTCTCTAGTGTAGTAGCACGCGGGCAAGGAGATCAAGGGGAAGGGCTTCGGCCTCGAGAGGGACGAATAGGAGGACTCTGAGCAGAGGACAGAGGAGCTCGACATGGCGGCGTCAGTGCAGTAGACTGATGTTCAAAGAAAGATGAAGCTATGATCGTCGAAATCAAAAAATTACAACACGAATGTTGTGAGGAACTGCGAGATTAGGTTGCTGGTCAAAGGAAAGTTCAAATGATCGATCGTGTGCGACGAATCTGACAAAACTCATCCAGAATAGCTCCAAACAGGAACACGAGATTAAGAACTTACGGCCGATAAAACTACGAACCGATCGCCTGAATGAAACCGTAGTATCGAAGTGCATCTTTTTTATGTAGAGCTTACCTCAAACTGAAGTACCGTTGTGCCGCTTGTGCAAGGGCCCACTCGCTTGTGCTCGGCTCGGCCTGGCTCGCGAGAAACTGCCGATCTGAGCATTTCTAGTGAGCCAGGCCCAGAGGTGCTTTAAGTTTCATGCCATACAGGCCCAACAGTAAAATCAGATAACCAAATAGTTCCCTTTCCGTGCGGGTCTAGTTAAGCCTTATACAGGTAACCAAACACGCCCATTGAAACGTGCATTTCCTCCACGCACATGAGCTGCAGGCCAACCTACACCTCTGAAATTGTCAACAGAGGCTTAATTTGTGAAGTCTTTGTCAAACACCCAAGAATCAATACACTAAGGCCGAAGAAAACAACATGAAAATAAATTGAAGTACACGTACGGTCGAGACTGCAGCGGAAATTTTCAGAGATGAGCGGGACTTTTGTTGCATAATAGATGATCGGAGGGCCTAAAAATTACAAAAAAAATAAAACTTTATTATTGATAATTGTTGCAATTATGACATGCAATTATGGCGTTCTCAGTACTCTGAATGTGTGTGCCGTGTATTAAAAATAGCATTTCTCAAGTACTCCCTTCGTTCAAAAATACTTGTCATCAAAATGAATAAAAAAGAATGTATCTAGAATTAATATACATCTAGATACATCCCTTCTTGTTCATTTTAATGAATAGTATTTTTGAATGAAGGAAGTATTAAAAAGTGAAACTTTGAATTACGTGTCGTAGGACAATTGTGCCCGCTCAGGCTTGTGGCGTCTATACGTACCACTTTCAGGCTCAAACAAGCATAAATAGCAGTTCTGATAATTGTGCAAGTATGAAAAAGTGATATGGAAATGCAACTATAAGCATTAGATTAGGTTTCAAGAATAGCTTCGATTAATCAGGCTCAAACAAATATAAACAACAGTTCTGACAATTAATTTCTCGTTTGCAGAAGTAAATGCTACGGCGATATTCCTCCATGGTTTCTCAGGCAAATACAGTCCAAACAAAATGGAGGTGTAACGTAAAACAAAATATGCGCCATCTAAGTGCAAAACTTTGTTTCTGGAGTCCATACCGAAGCATTCACTCATCTCTTGCAGAACGACAAGACCGGGGAAGAATACCTTCAGAAAAGACCGACGACGCCAGGGAGGAAACCTGTGCAGATCTTGAACCGGCAGGGGAGTTAGTTGCAAGAAATCATCACATTTGGGGCTTCGTTCGTGAAAAAATACTCGATCTCTAATTATTTGCAAAAGTCATCGTGTATCTAGTAAACTTTTTGCAAATTGCACTAATCAATTGATTTAGCCTGATTGATCACTTTCTGACAAGAGGGACCGGATTGTAAGCAAATGATTTGGTAAAAAAAATTGGCATACACCTCCGTGGATTTCACAAAGACACCCTTATTAAAAAAATGAAAAAGCAATCAGTCCTCCTCCCACCCTCGTCCCCTGCCTCCTCCGAAGTGGTGGCTGGCCACCGCGAGGCGGCCTCCTTCCTCCCTGGCCTTGCTCGTGGGGCGGGGCAGCCTCCCTCCTCCTTGGCTGTCATAGCTGGCCGGCGGCTCGCCCTAGCCAGAAGCTCACGGCCCCGGCACGAAGTGGCTTCCAGTCCTACGCGTTCACCCGGCCCTGCCGCTGTGCTGCCGGAGCTCCGCTGCCCGGCGAGTGCTCCGCCCCGCGCACCGCTGTGTGCTGCTGCTCGGCACCGCAGCTCCCCGCCGGTGTGGCTGCTGCTACTCGCCATTGCTCCCGGAGGCTGCTGCTACTCGCCGCCGCAGGTCCTTGTCGCTGCGGCTGCCGCGGGCACGCCGAGCAGGAGGCTGAGGAGCTGTGTCGTGGGCACGCCGAGCAGGAGGTCGTGGCACTGTGTCGCGGACGTGTTGACTGCTCGCTACTGCCCATCTCCTCCTTGCTCCACCTCCTCCTCGTCTCCGTGTCCGCCCTGTCGGGGCTCACGCTCCCCGCCACGGCATCCAGACGGTCTGCAGGGTCAAGGCGCCGCCTTGTCGGCCGAGCTCGCGCTGCTTCGACAGTAGCGCTGCTCCACGGGGGAGAGGTTGATTGCTTTTATTTTTCAGAGATAGGGGTGTATGTGTTAATTGTTTCCTGAGTCAGCTCCTTACAACCAGGTCCCACTTATCAGAAAGTGATCAAATAGGCTAAATCGTCCAATCAGTGTTTTCTGCAAAAAAAATTACGAGAAACGCGGTGGCTTTTGTAAAAAATTAGAGACCAGGTAGTTTTCCGCAAATGAAGCCCCAAATGTGGTGGTTTTCTGCTTTTAACTCCCGGCAAGGAGTAGAGGGCTCCGCGCCACCGCACCGCAGTCTCGCGCGCGGACTCGTTCGCCGGTTGTCGCCACACGTGCTTAGGGAGGAGACCGATGTGGCCGAAAAGGCGAGGGAGTGTGGGCGCCGCAGGCTCCTATGCGGCCTCCTTCGTTGGTGGTCGCCCCACTGAAGGAAATATGCCCTAGAGGCAATAATAAAGTTATTATTTATTTCCGAAAAAAGTCCATTTTACTACCCTGAACAAAGTTGGTAGTTCACATTACCCCCTGATCTATTTTTCACTTCCCTTACCCCCCTAAACAATCTCATACCGGACAAAAAAACCCTGGGTGGTATGTCTTGACTTGCAGCTGACGTGGCGCTGGTCAATGGTGGTTTTGACCTACGGGTGGGGCCATGATGATTAACTTAATCTAAACAGAAAATTAGCCCTATGATTAATTAGGCAGTGGGACATGCTTGGCAGTGACTCAAGGGGTGGATTAACTAAGTTCTAACGATAGGTTTAGCCGATGGCTAACCGGGGCACAGCGGACATCGCCGTCCAGCCGATTCCGGCGGAGGATGGATGCGCGCGTGGGCTTTGTGTGACCAGCGCGATGAGGCACGTTGGCTGGTTGTAGCAGCGGGTGCTGGGGTGGCTGGTGCTGGCGGCGGAAGCGAGCTGGGCGGCGGTGGCGCTCGGTGCATGCGGGCAACTGTGATGGAGCATGCAGACGAGCAAGATGAGTAGCGGGGTGGCAACCACGGGGTAGCAGAAGCTTGTTGGACAACATATGGCGGCTGGGAGAGCTTGGCAGCGACGAGCTCATCGGCAATGGCGGACGGCGGCTTCGGTCATGGCGGCTACCTTAGTTGGAGGACCAAATCGGCGAAGGGGGAAGAAGGTAAATGTGTACGAGCTCACAGTGAAGTCGTAGGGCATCTTTTCTGGCTCGAGGAGGCTCTGAAGTGCCCGAATCGACAACGGCGATCTTCGGATGCCAACGAGGAAGAAGATGGCGATTAGCATGATGCAGTGTGTCTGAGCTCGAGTTCTTCTATGGAGATGTTCAAGGCGTCTAGGAGGAGCTCCTGGACATGTTGGTGTGGCAAGAGGTGGCTGGTGGACATGAGGACAGAGGGCGGCGGCGATGGTTTCTCTCGGAGACACTCGGGAGAGAGAGCTAGAGAAGGGCAGAGGAAGCTGCAAAAGAGGGAAGAGGTAGAGGAGGTCGTGCACGTCTCTATGGCGTGAAGAAAGGCCCGGGGACGCATGGGACAATGCGAAGCATGAGGTGGCCGTCGACGCACGAACGCCCACAACGCAACGTCCTCCAGGCGAGGGGTTGAAGACGCCCCTGCCCCTCGTTGGGTTGGGCTGGGCCGAAACATACAACAGGTAAGGCCCAGGTGCGGTAGTTCTTTTCTATTTCTTAGACTTTTTTCGGAAAAACTGACGAGTGGGACCCACCCGTAGGTCAAATACCACCTTTGACCGTGTCCATGTCAGCATCCGGTCTAGGAAAACCATCCAGGGTTTTTCTTTTGTCCGGTATTGGATTGTTTAGGGGCGTAAGGGAACCAAAAAATAGATCAGGGGGTAATGTGAACTAGCAACTTTGTTCAGGGTAGTAAAATGGACTTTTTTTCTTTATTTCCTTATATCATGATACATGTTTATTATTCATGCTAGAATTGTATTAACCGAAAATTTAGTACATGTGTGAATGCATAGACAAACAGAGTGTCATTAGTATGCCTCTACTTGACTAGCTCATTAATCAAAGATGGTTAAGTTTCCTAACCATAGGCATGAGTTGCCATTTGATTAACGGGATCACATCATTAGGAGAATGATGTGATTGACTTGACCCATTCCGTTAGCTTAGCACTTGATCGTTTAATTTACTGCTATTGCTTTCTTCATGACTCATACATGTTCCTATGACTATGAGGTTATGCAACTCCCGATTACCGGAGGAACACTTTGTGTGCTATCAAACGTCACAAGTAACTGGGTGATTATAAAGGTGCTTTACAGGTGTCTTCGATAGTACTTGTTGAGTTAGCATAGATCAAGATTCGGATTTGTCACTCCGATTGTCGGAGAGGTATCTCTGGGCCCACTCAGTAATACACATCACTATAAGCCTTGCAAGCATTGTAACTAATGAGTTAGTTGCGAGATGATGTATTACGGAACGAGTAAAGAGACTTGCCAGTAATGAGATTGAACTAGGTATTGAGATACCGACGATCGAATCTCGGGCAAGTAACATACCGATGACAAAGGGAACAACGTATATTGTTATGCGGTTTGACTGATAAAGATCTTCGTAGAATATGTAGGAGCCAATATGAGCATCCAGGTTCCGCTATTGGTTATTGACCGGAGATGAGTCTCGGTCATGTCTACATAGTTCTCGAACCCATAGGGTCCGCATCTTAAAGTTCAATGGCGATCGGTGTTATGATTTTTTGTGTTTTGATATACCGAAGGTAGTTCGGAGTTCCGGATATGATCACGGACATGAAGGGAATCTCGAAATGATCGAGACGTAAAGATTGATATATTGGACGACTATATTCGTACACCGGAAGTGTTACGGGTGGTTTCAGAGAAAACCGGAGTGTCAGAGGGTTACTGGAACCCCCTCCCCCGGGAGAAATAGTGGGCCTTATGGGCCTTAGTGGAGAGAGAGGGGGTTGGCCTAGGGCAGGCCACACGCCCCTCCCCCTCTGGTACGAATTGGACTAGGAGAGGGGGGGCCTTTTCTTCTCCCTCTCCCCCTTCCTTTCCCCCTCCTAGTAGGAGTAGGAAAGAGGGGTGTCCTACTCCTACTAGGAGGACTCCAACTCCTGGCGCGCCTACATGGGCCGGCCAGCCTCCCCCCTTGCTCCTTTATATACAGGGACAGGGGGCACCTCTAGACACACAAGTTGATCTATTGATCTCTCCCAGCCGTGTGCGGTGCCCCCCTCCACCATAATCCACCTCGATCATATCGTAGTGGTGCTTAGGCGAAGCCCTGCGTCGGTAGCATCATCATCACCATCATCACGCTGTCGTGCTGAGAAAACTCTCCCGTGAAGCTCTGCTGGATCGGAGTTCATGGGACGTCATCGAGCTGAACGTGTGCTGAACTCGAAGGTGCCATGCGTTCGGTACTTGGATCGGTCGGATCGTGAAGACGTATGACTACATCAACCGCGTTGTGCTAACACTTCCGCTTTCGGTCTACGAGGATACGTGGACACACTCTCCCCTCTCATTGCTATGCATCACCATGATCCTGTGTGTGTGCGTAGGATATTTTTTTTAAAATTACTACGTTCCTCAACACCCACGTGCGTCCATTTTGTGCTTACCGAAGAGACTTGTGCGGCCGGAGAGGCGAGGTGGCGTGGGCTGCAACAGTTGGATGGTAGTGTTTTTGTCTGCCCCATGAAATTGGTAAGTGCACTTTCGGGGAGGATTAGAGCAACTTCAACGCGTCGACTCAAACGGACGCCGATTTTGTTCATTTTTTATTCGTTTGGATCGACCGTCCGCTCGGCGTCCGCCCTGTTTATCATTTGGGTCGGCAGTGCGCCAAATGCGCCGACCCATATTTACCGGTGTGGCCGGCTGACCGCCTTTTTCAACAAATATGCACACATTTTGCATAGTTTCACAAGCAAACAAAAATAGCATAGTTTTACAAGCTGAATAAAAATTAAATTGTCTCGAATACATGTGAAAAAAAGATACATCTATTGGTTGTCAACATGAGCCAACATATGCTCAACCAAATCATTTTGCAACTACATGTGAGTTTCCCAATCACGCATTTCATGATGAAATTGGGTGAACTGTGCAAACGTTGTCGCTCATCCATGCTCAGGCACAACATTCTCGCCCTGAAACTGAAACCCTTGATCGTAGATACGTTCCAGGCGCTTATCCTCTACGATCGTATTGTGCATGATCACACAAGCAGTCATCACCTCCACAACTTGGTGCTCCAAGTCCTAGCAGAATACCGAACGATGCCCCATCGAGATTGCAGAACACCAAAGGCACGTTCGACGCCCTTCCTAGCACCCTCTTGCTCTTGGGAAAATCTTTTCCTCTTCTCTCCGATAGGGTTGGGTATTGTCTTCACAATAGTAGTCCACCGAGAATAGATATCGTCACCTAGGTAGTATCCTTTGTCGTAGTTGTGGCCGTTGATGGTAACATTCACCGGCGGGTTGTTGCCTTCAGCAAGCCTTGCAAACGCCGGCGAGCGTTGAAGCACGTTGATATCATTGTGTGATCCGGCCATGCCGAAGAAAGAGTGCCAGATCCATTGTGAGGACAGAGCCTCAAGTATAACAGTGCAAGCCCTGACATGGCCCTTATACTGCCCTTGCCAAGCAGAAGGGCAGTTCTTACACTCTCAGTGCATGCAGTCTATGCCGCCAAGCATCCCTGGGAAGCCCCTGTTGGCATTCTTCGCCAACAAGCGGGCTATATCTTGAGCAGTCGGCTCTCTCAAGTACTCAGGACCAAACACAACAACACAGTCTTGCAGAACTTGTACATGGAGGCATGTAGACTCGCTCATACGGACATACTCATCAATGAGATCACCAGGCACTCCGTATGCAAGCATCCGGATGGCTGCAGTGCATTTTTGATAAGATGAGAAGCCAATCTTTCCAAGGGCATCCTCGTTGCACTTGAAATAATTATCGTATCTGACCACCCCCTCTTTAATACGGTTGAAAATATGCCTGCCCATACGGAAACGCCGCCGAAATTTCTGATGTTTGAACAGCGGGTTGGTTGTGTCAAAGTAGTCCTTCCAAAGAAGGAAATGGCCACTCTCTCGGTTGCGATTCAACGCTAGAAGGTGCCATGGGATCAAGCCACGAAACAACAACCGCTGCCTATTAAGATGGTCATGGACCAACACGGCAGCCAAGATCTCCTCATCATCATCACACGAGGAATCGTCGGAGTCGCAAAGGAAAATGTGGAAAAAGTACTCGTCGGCAGAGTCCATTTTGTATCTTGGCAAACTGTCAAACAGCTTGCGGGCGTCGACGAAGAAGCTGGCCGGTGAAGAGACACGCGCCTCCCTTGGACCAGCTGGATGGCCTGGCGGCGTCAGGACAGCGGGCGTTGTTGGACGAAGGAGCTGGCCGGGCTCAGGGAGGCGGCTTCCTGCTCGCGGCGATGTCAGTGGGTGGGGTAGGAAGTTTCGGTGCCCTGGCAGCGAGGCGGTGGTGGCGGCGACGTGGGAGGTGGTGGTGTTGGGGGGTGTCGGCACCAGCTGCTGGCAGAGGCACAGGAAATGGGCGGCGAGGGCGACGGGGCAGGGGCGGGCGAGGGTTTGCTCTCGATATGGGGAGGGAGAGGATTGCCAATGTACCAGCGGCTAGCGAGCCAGGAGGACTAGGCGCGCTCCGCGCGCGTTCGCTTCGTGTCCGCGCCGACGCAAATGAGGTTCAAAATTAGGTCAGAAATGGATCGGCAGCGGATAAAAAGCAGACACACGTCCGTTTGGGTCGGTGCATTGAGCCGACTTTTCTGTTCCCCCCAATCAAAACGGACACGCGCGGACAAAATGAGTCAGCGATTCAAGTTGCTCTTAGTTGTTATTTTGATGTCTAGATATAATAGTGGGTCTAATCGTGTGGCTCTAATTCTTTCAGGCCGTTGTGTGTATATTATAGATGGGGTGCGGCTAGGAAAAATAATGTTTGCTTTTTTAATAGGAGTAGAATCTGGAATCTGGTATTATCTGTTCCAATAAATAGATAATTCCAGAAGTAATAAACAGGTGTAAATTAAATAAAGTTTTGATATAATTGGAATTGTAGAAGCAAATACCAGTTTACTATATATATATATATACATTATGAATAGGTAGAGATCTACTTCCTCGGTTCCAAAATTCTTGTCTTAAATTTGTCTAGATGCAGATGTACTTAATACTAAAACATGACTTATTACATTCATATTTAGACAAATCTAAGACAAGAATTTTGGGACAGAGGGAGTATTTAGTAGCGTAGTTGTTGACGATTATTATTACAAACTTTAGCCTCCGTTTGATTTCGGAGAAAATTTATTGGGCTTTCCAGAGCCAGAGGGAGTATAAAAAACAACAGCTAGCTATCTGACATGCTGGCTAGCTGGAAATTTCAGCAGGGGTCATGTTTCCAGTTCCTCTGCTTTGCCGGCCTTCTGCCTAGCTTTCCGTCGCATGCCTCCTTTCCGGCCACCAGCGCCCTTCTTCCCTTTCCCTCCTTTGGAGCCTCCACTGCCCACCCTTCTTCCCTGAGCCGACCCGCTAGACCTGTTGTCCTTCATCTGTGGATCCACCAATACCTTCCCGTTACAATCCATAATGACATGGAACCCCTTCGCAGGGCACATCATCTCTTACTATCAATCCTTCTTGGGGCTAACGATCATGTGAATTAGGGTCAATATTACCTCTGTATTGTCATAGGGATTGGTTTGCTTTGCACGTTTGCTCGGACGTCTGACTTCTCCACACTTTTTAGTCACAAAAGGCACATGAGCTTCATCGAGCGTCCCCTTGATCTGAGCGCCATACCTGGTTGTTGCTACATATCAGTGGGGTTTACAGTAATTCTTGAAAATGATATGAAGTTATATCTGACCTGTTTATTGTATTATGTGTGGGTGTACGTGTCTGAAAATTTACCTCTGTTGTTCTTGATTATAATCCATTTCCTCACCAGAGTCCTCATAAGCTTGAGTTTCTTCGTTCTCACTGTTTCTGATGTCTTCTTCCGAATCTAGCAGTGGTGACTCAACAGCTCGAAGTTCTTTTCCACCCTATAAAAAGCACAAACACAAATCTCACTGAGCTCACAAGCACAAAAATATTTAAACAAGTACTACTAGAAGCTAAAAAAGGCATGTCCTACTGGGAAGATAACATAAAAATATCATGATAGAACAAGATTCACTTCCCCAACTGTGTTACACTGCAACAAAACAGTGATCCGAGATATGGGTAAAAAGACCATATCTTCACCTCTAACGGAAAGCAGCACCCAACGCTTTGTTGAGACACCCCCAATACACGGACGTGTAAACCGTCTCTACAACACCCACCCGCACTGGAATAAGTTATCCACTATTTTAAATATTTTTATTTGAGGAAGTTATCCAAATGCCCATTAAATAGCCATCGACTTGTATGGAAGGAACTACGATCTGATCTCCTAATGAGAACCAAAAACAAATCCAGGACTTTGCAGCATCAGTGGCATCTCACCAGCTCCCCAGTGTTCCAGCCTCCATCAGATCACATCCATGGCACACGACAGCTTACAAGTGATCAGCTGCTGCTGTGGGCTCAAGCGTTGCACGACAGCGACGTGGAGTGATGAGCGCGTCCGGTTCAGCCGGTGCAGTTCCCACTGGAAGCGGAAGTCGGGATAGGCCTATTTGCAATTTGGGCTTTTCTAGTACTTTTGAGGTTAGTCCTCCCCATTGTGGGCCAAATTACTAAACAATAGGGGTATTTCTGTGCAAGTCAGCTGAGCACAAAACACGCAAGTCACATAAAAGTAGGAGTTTATATATGTGGCTAATTACTACTTCCAGGCTCAAGTCCATCGATTCTTTCCTTTTTTGGTTTTGATCCACTGCCTCCATCCTGATGCAATTCATCTCCCAGATGCCGATGAACATGGCGCGAGGTAGCTGCTGCAGCCTAGCAGATTCACCTTTGCAACCACAACTAGCTGATTAACTGCTGAGGACATAATAGCCTCTCAGTTTTAGTCTCAGCAGTAAATTGTTTTCCCTTTGTACTTGTACTTGTTTATCCGGATCATAAAAACTTCAAGTTATCTGCCAAAGATATTTTTAACTTGTCATCCTCACGTCCTGGTAAGAAGTAGGACACCGATAACTACCGAACGTCAGGTATGTGCACATGGCAAAATGAACGTTTTTTGTGGCAATTTATATTTGTCGAGGATGGCAACTTTAGTGGGCAAGCATGGGAAATCTGTCTTAGTTTATTTTTTGCCAGGAAATTGCCATGCTTGTAAACAAAAATTGCCATCCTCACGTCAACTAAAATTCCCATAAAAAACGTTTGCTTTGCCATGTGCACGTACCTGACATCAGGTAATTATCATTCCGAAGAAGTATCAAGTAGAACATGATATTCTTCCTTCTATTTGTTTACTTAATGTGAGAAATTATTTGCTCCGTAGTAGTTCAATTTGATATTGGCAAAAGAATGCTTAATATTTGTACGAATTTGTTCTCAGGTTTTTAAACATTCACTCTTCTACTGTGGCAATTTCCATTGCTGTTCGTTTAATCCTTCTTTGAAGTCAGAATAGACTCGTTTGTCCAATAAATGCTGATCCCGTGTAATTAACTAAACGCTTATTTAATCACAACCAATTGTTTGTTTGTTCTTTCAGATTTATGGAGTAAAAAAAGTTTCAGCTTGAAGGAAGACAAACATAAGAAGCAGCTCAATGTGTTTCGCTTGAAGGACAAGAACAATCTGCTTGCTAGTTAAATTACTAGGTGGACTCTTTTACTTGACAGTGTAATAGGGACTGTGTAACCATGCTCATGCTCGAGTGTAATTGCAATAACATTTCACAAGGAATAAAAATGTGGGCTTTTGCTACACTTGCATATGACGATTATATTTATTTATTCAATGACAATTACAACACCTTTGATACCGGCGGTACATGCCCTCCACTACCCAATGCATATACTTTTTAACTCAAATTGTGAATGTATTTTCAAATTCAAGCAGATTGATTTGAATTTGAGTTTTCCATGTCTATCAACCGATTCTACGGTTGTCAAACCCATCTCAAATGTTGAGACGGAGGCTATGGCAACACCTTACACGGGAGCAAAAACCATATCTAGCATCTGTAGCCAGAGTTTTACCCGTTGCTACATTAGTATAAAACCGCCTCAATCGACTATTTTTGCTGTAATATTTGACTATAATCCTATATACCTAAATAGTCCATACCCACTACCTCTATTATCTTAACATGCACACATGCCACCTCATCAAAGGTCCACCACAACATGCATGAGAAAGTTTTCCATTATTAGTTGATCCCATGCACACATCCCACACCAGCACACATGCCACCTCATCAAAGGTCCACTCAACATGCATGGGAAAAAGTTTTCCATTATATTATGCCACTTATATTAAAAATATTTTTTGATTACACAATAATCAAATACAATATATAATTTGTTTTAAAATTTAGTTCATATATTAGTAATTCCCGCAGCAACGTGCGGGGTATTCTCTAGTTATAATAAAGGCTTAATGCCGAAGAGAAAACTTCAGGAGCAGGAATGTTGCAGATGCAAAGATAGACAAATAGGACTATGTAAACAGCAAGATACCTCAATAGCACAAGTAGGGAACAAGTCAGGATCACCATAACCATCTTCTGCAGCATCAATTTGCATTCCCGATGCCTCGTGTGCTTTACCCTGGAATGAAGAGACATATAGCAGACAATTAAATTAATCCCACATCGCAGCAAATATTACAATTACATTTCATAACGGCAATACCCTTGCATGAGGCCTTGATTGACACTTCACTCTCATTCTCTTTCTATCAAAAACATTCTTCAAATCTTCCACTTCATGTAAAACTTGGTCACCTTCTCTGCCCTTGTTGTCCGTCGCAGTCCCATCAGTCCTTGGTGTCACCTGTGAACATGATGACAGTGCTTTCCTTACGCGCATGCGCCATCTAACATTGTAAATCAATTTTGTATGAGGTTGACAGGACCAATTTCTGTGGACGCGTAACTAATAGACATGTTTGGATAATCATAATCTAGAAGTAAATTACAAGATAGAAAAGGAACTGAAGAAAGATACTTACTCCAAGAGATGATTGTGGCCATTTTCACGTAGCACAAACAAATATTCACAGAGTTGTTTTATCTGCTAGACAGCAAAGGTACAAGCAACCAGGGTCATAACTAAGACAGAAGAGAAGCTAGGCAGGCAATACTCCACTACCTCATCTGTAGTAAGCTCATGATTCTTGATAGGCAGAGATGCTGGATCGTCAAATGAAATTGTCAAAAAGGAACCAAGAAACTCTAGTGGTGTCTGGGCCTCAGACCATATAAAATCTGATGCTAGACCAGTTTTCCAGAATTCTGTGCTTTCCTGCCTACGTAAATAGTATATGATACAAATTTAGAACAGTGTACCTCCCACCAAACTGTACTACAATTCAAACTTTGAAAGTACAGATCCTGAAGAAAAGAACAGCAATGCCAGCTATTTTTAATGCCTATTTACTGCTCTAAAATAATCATGCTTAACTGCTTTTCTGACTTTACAAATAAGCTCATCCTCCCTCTCCCTCTCACTCTCCCTCTATGTCAGATGGCGCACAACATTCTATTGATGCCACAAAGGTATGGCGGAGACCATATGACAAAGTACATTGTGAGGCAAGCCAACACCTTCGCGTGGAAGCGTCATACCTTTGCAGCAGCCAGCAACAATATTGTGACAAACGATATCACATAACATAAGCCACTAAGATATGCAAAAAAAAAAAGACAAATCCAGTAATGATGTGGGAAAAAATACCTACCGCTTGCTCTTCTCTGCATCCACACTCAGCAAGTGCAGGTGCTTCAAATCAAGAAGTTCTGGTTGAATATTTGCAGGGGCTTTATATCTCAGACAGATAACATAAATTTCAGCAGGCGTGGACCGACTTGCTACAGGTCTACTCAGATGAACACGCTCAAATAGCTGTAAATGGGTACATTTGATGCATTAATAGCAACTTGTATAAAATAACTAGCAAAACAAACACTTTAAAAACCTGTGATCAAAACACACCTGTTTCAGGCAGAACATTATAGCCTTGTAATCTTGACACCTGAAGAACTATTGAAGAGAATAAAAACTGATTTGAGATGTGCACTTCACACAGGGGAACAACATCAAGAGTCATAATTTGCATCATAACGGATTGAAGAACTGATGGAGATTAAGAAAATGAGTGTTGCAAGAAGGCATCAACATAAAAACTATCTACCTCCGTAACTCCTTTTTTCAGTTCAAATTGAATGGTAAAAATGTCTTAAATTTAGTTACGGAGGTAGTACCAAGAAGCTACCAGAAAAAAATATGATCCACTATGTTTATCACACTAGGTAAAGTACTGATCCACCATGAAAGCTTAGTTACACTAGCTAATATATCCGATAAACTTTTATTACATATAAACACTGCAAAACACGTAAAAAGCATATTTATCACATGTTCGTGTAAGAAGCCTCACATCATGAATTCACCCCGCAAAACAAATACACCATTCATACCTTGGTGATGAAGGTGCCATTGGGGGCGAGGAACATGGTAGCTAGGCGCACGGCGTCCATGACAAGCGCTGACTGCGTGGCTGTGGCCTCCTGCGCAGCCGATGCACTGGTGCCACCACACACGGAACGATTTCCTCCCTTTTTCTTTCGTCCAACACCGTCGTGGAGGACGACTTCAAATGACGCGACGCCCCTCGAGTCCATGAGCCGCCGCACGGCGGCGCCGCACCTGGCACTGGCAGTTATGTCTTCCTTGAGAGAGAGAGCGCCGCGGATGGGGCGGATGGGCACGAGGTCGACGCCGACGACGAAGGCGCCGGGGGCGGCGCGGCTGACGGCCACCTGGACCCACCCCCCAGGCGCGGCGCAGAGATCAAGCACCGCGCGAGCCGTCGGGAGAAAACGGAAGAGCGTGTCGAGCTGGAGCAGCTTGAAGGCCGCGCGACTCCGGTACCCTTGCTCCTTCGCAAGGAGGTCGAACTTGTCCTGCGGCCGCTGTTTCCCGTTGTTCCCCGCATCCATGGGCATGGCTGACGCCGCCGGGCTAGGGCTAGCTTCATTCGGGCCGGGCTTGCTTTCTGTTTTTTTTTTCGATGCAGGCCGCTTCGCTCATTTTGTCCTGAGCTTTGGAGTCGGTTAAACCGCATCGGCCTCGTGGGCTTGAGTTCTTTAAGACTACTCAATAATATAGGTAATAACATCACACATATCTAAATAAAATAAATGATGTGGCAAGCAATAAATAAAGAAAAAAAATTATGTGATAACATAACTAGTATGAGTAACATATCAAGACAAAATAAGTCTATAACCTAATAAATGAAGTGTTGCATGTTACTACATATATGTTACTCCACACTATAAAGGTAGTAACATAGAGTAGTAACACGGACATGTTACTACTCTATGTTACTACCCATTGTGGCTAGTCTAAATTTAGAGGGGAGTCACGCGATGCCGAAATTTGGGACGCCCACACACCGCGCATCAAGATTACTACTTAATATAGGCATTTATTACTCAAAAAAACTTAATATAGGCATTTATGATATACAATAATTTCTATCCAGTAATGCATATGAATGCGCAGAGGTATACTAGTAGGCAGGGTGTGGGACAGTATCATTTATTTCGTATGCGTACGTCGTCCAGTAGTTGCAGGTTAGTTTCATCCTCGATTCGACCCTTTGGATTCAATTCCTTGTTGGACATGTATGTGCTGACTTCTGTTTTTTCTGCGTGACATTAGAATGTTGGTGGAGAGTTCTGGATTGAGTTGTTCATTGAGATCATTGGACTTGACGGTTTACCTAGATTGGATTCGTTGGAGATTAGACAAGAAACAGACCTGGATCCTGATGAGGGTAAAGAGCCAAGAATGCCTGAAAGTTATATAGCTCTAGATGATAAGCTTGGGTAGGTTAGAAGGTACTTTCATATGATTTTTGAATTCAAACGATCTCCACTACAATATTGTACTTTTATCTAAATGTGTGATGCTCGGTTGGACGAAGAAAGAAGCGGAAGCTTATTAATCTCTAAGGACGCCTAGGACTGGCAGCATACCATGTTGAGCAGCTACGCTTGATAAATAACATAATGACTTCATGCTGGGTGAATTGACAGCCTGCAAGCATTAAACACTAACTGCACGCGAATTAAACATCTGTCAACCGCATGTGACCGTTTATGGCTGTTTTGCTAGGAACAGTTAATTATGTCATGTCCTTGATACTGATTGTATGGAAAGATGGAGATTTATAATATACTATATACGAATGATTACCGGTTGTGACCAAGACAAGCAGGTGCTATGGATCTTAAGTACAACGTTGCAAAGCTCAATTATTAGTGGACAACCCATAAACACACGCTGCCTACGTGGTAGGTGAAGAAGCAGCACTTACTAGGAGATGCATAGGGGAATGATGACAAAACGTAAATACTACTAGGTACGTAGTGGTTCGTCGACGATCTGGTGAGTGCGCTGCTGAATTTAGGCAACAACGACGATCCTTGTACAGGAAATAAGTTTCAGTTGTTGTGGACGAAGAGCACGGTTGTAACACACCGATAATCATGTTACAGTAATCTCCCCCTAATGATGCCATGTCATCCCCTTTTTACTAAGCCAATGGTCACTTGATCAAAATTCAAGTCAAACTCAAATATAAAATAAAGTAAAAATAATATTTGTTCCGACTGCAAAAAAAATGTTCGTTGGATTGAAAATATTCACTAACTATTTTTCATGAAGAAACCAACATAATTTGAATTCCCCAAATGTCTCTAAGAATATTTAAAGTGGGCAACACGTAACTTGGCCATTTTTGAATTCTAAAAATAATTATCCTTTTCCAAATATTCTAGAGACTTGTGTGTGGCTCAATAATCTTGCCCTGGAATTTTATGCAAAGTTTCATAATTAACAGAATTCGTTTGATCACTAAACTTTTTAGAGGACATAGCTACTTATAATTTTTTTTAAAGAAACAAAAAGAACCATGGTACATGTTTGGCCCAATTAGCAAAACTAGGATGCCCAGCCCATCTCCCCTCGCCTACTACCTCCTGTACACGGGGGGGATCGTGGCGACCATCCAGGCCGCCATGGCCACCGTTGGTGCCGTGGAGGCCATCCCACGGCTCCTCTGGTGTATAAGGAGGCCACCCCGAGCCCCCGTGCAACCCTAGCTTCGATTCCCTCTCTCCCTCGCGCCGTTTCCCTCTACCGCGTGCACACCCGAGGCACCATCCTCATGACCCCCTTCGTCATCGCGGCCACCGACCTCCCCTTCGCCTGAGTTCATGTTCAGGAGCCTCCCCGTCCTCGTCTCCTTCGCCTACGTGCTCTGAATCGAGCCGGGTCGCGCCGTACGCCCGGGATCGAGCCGTCTTCCCCGCGTTCGGTCGCTGCTGCCCCGCCCCGGATCTCCTCCCCCAGCGCTCCCCGGCCTCCCGAGCACGTCATCAAGAACCGCTGTGAGGCCCTCGTCCAATTCCCCTTCTTTACCACTTAGAATCCGTGCCGTAGCAGTTGCCCTTGAGCTCGCTCGGAGCTCCGCGTGCCCGCTCGCCTCTGGTCGTGCTCACAACGCCTAGCCCGCGACCTGGGTTCCCGCTACCGTACCCGCACGCCCAAGCCATCCCCTGGCCGTGTCCGCCTGGGCGTGGTGCGACGGCCGCGCGACCGTGCTACCGCGCTCTCGGCCACCCTGTGCTGCTGGCTATTACTGCCGCCCCTTGCTCGTAAGCTACTGCCGCTATGTTGCTTGCTGTTGCTACTGTCGTTGTACTGCTGTTGGATGCCCCTTGTGCCGTCGCTGTTGTTTGCCGCTGCCGCCGCTGCTTGCTGCGTCGCTCCTGTTGCTGCCGCTACTGTCCGTCGATGCCGCCGTTGCTACGGCCAGCTATGGCCGAGCTGTGTGTGTGTGTGTTTTGCGTGGTGTGTGTGCGTGCAGCTGGCCATGGCCGTGTGCGCCCCTGTGTTGTGTGGGTGTCTTGAGCAGCGTGGTGTGTGTGCGTGCAGTGTGGTGTGTGTGTGCGCCATGCGTGTGGCTGGCTGGGCTATGCCCAGTAATGGCTGGCCTATTAGATTAGTCTAGGATTAGGTATGTTAGTTGAATCGCTTAATTAGTATAATGTGTGGATGACATATGGGTCCACCTAGTTAGATTAGATAATCTTTTTGGAAATTAATAAAACAGTGACATGCGGGCCACCACCTCCACTTTTGACCAGTCAAGTTGACTTGGTCAATTTGGGTTAAAATTAATTACAAAATTTCAGAATACTAATAAAACTTTGGAAATTAATATAAAATAAATTATAATTCGGATGAAAATACTTTGTACATGAAAGTTGCTCAGAACGACGAGACGAATCTGAATACGCCCTCTGTTCGTCTATCACACGTCCCTAGTATAGCAAACATTGAACTTTTCCCCTCCGGTTCATCTTTCTCACAGACGTTTGGAACTGGGAAAATTTTCCCGGATGTTATCCTCCTTCGCCAGTATCGCCTAGCGCTGCGTTAGAACACCTCTAGCACCACTTATTATCTTGTTATATGTTGTTGTTCTAAGAATGATCATGATGCCCTCATGTCCGTATTTTACTTTATCGACACCTCTATCTCTAAACATGTGGACATATTTTTTCGATTTCGGCTTTCGCTTGAGGACAAGCGAGGTCTAAGTTTGGGGGAGTTGATACGTCCATTTTGCATCATGCTTTTATATCGATATTTATTGCATTATGAGCTGTTATTAAACATTATGTCACAATACTTATGTCTTTTCTCTCTTATTTTACAAGATTTACATGAAGAGGGGGAATGCCAGCAGCTGGAATTCTGGGCTGGAATAGGAGCAAATATTAGAGACCTATTCTGCACATATCCAAAAGTCCTGAAACTCTACGGGAATTATTTTTAGAATATATACAAAATATTGAGCGAAGAAAGTACCAGAGGGGGGCCATCCACCGTCCACGAGGGTGGGGGCGCGCCCTACACCCCTGGGCGCGCCCCCTGCCTCGTGGGCCCCCTGGTGGCCCTCTGATGCCCATCTTTGCCTATATGGAGTCTTTCGTCGAGGAAAAATCATAAGCAAGTTTTCCGGATGAAACTCTGCCGCCACGAGGCGGAACCTTGGCGGAACCAATCTAGGGCTCCGGCGGAGCTGTTCTGCCGGGGAAACGTCCCTCCGGGAGGGGGAAATCGTCATCACCAACGATCCTCTCATCGGGAGGGGGTCAATCTCCATCAACATCTTCACCAGCACCATCTCATCTCAAACCCTAGTTCATCTCTTGTATTTAGTCTTTGTATCCAAACCTCAGATTGGTACCTGTGGGTTGCTAGTAGTGTTGATTACTCCGTGTAATTGATGCTAGTTGGTTTACTTGGTGGAAGATCATATGTTCAGATCCATTATGCATATTAATACCCCTCCGATTATGAATATGAATATGCTTTGTGAGTAGTTATGTTTGTTCCTGAGGACATGGGAGAAGTCTTGCTATAAGTAGTCATGTGAATTTGGTATTCCTTCGATATTTTCATGAGATGTATGTTATCTTTCCTCTAGTGGTGTCATGTGAACATCGACTACATGATACTTCACCATTGTTTGGGCCTAGAGGAAGGCATTGGGAAGTAATAAGTAGGTGATGGGTTGCTAGAGTGACAGAAGGTTAAACCCTAGTTTATGAGTTGCTTCGTAAGGGGCTGATTTGGATCCATATGTTTCATGCTATGTGTCGTGGAATTGTCACGGCGGATGTCCTTAGTGTTAGGACTTTAGTCGCGAGGCCTGTCGTGGTTCTAACTCTGACAGTGATGTAGGGGGTATGTATGGAGAGGCTAGATCTCAGCTATTGGGAAGTTGTAAACACACCAAGATGTACGAGTTCAGGCCCTTCGCGGAGGAAGTAACAGCCCTACGTCTCGGTGCCCGGAGGCGGTCGATTGGATTACTGGCGTGTGAATAACAGGGGTGCGAACCCTTCATACTGAGGAGGGGGGTGGCTTATATAGAGTTCGCCGGCCCCCTCCTGCCCTCAGTAACGCAGGGTTTAAGGTACATTTAAGGTTGGGCGTTACTGGTAACGCCCCTAATAAAGTGCTACAATGACCATAAAGACTACTCAATAGCCGACCGTTTGCCTATGGAGTGACTTTAGGTCTTCTGGCAGTCGAGTGGTTGGCTTCGTGGTCGAGTGATAGCTTCTTGGTCGAGTGTCTTGAATCCGTCGAGTGGGATACCTTCAAGTCGATTGAAAGGTGACTTTTTCTAGGGACGTCCTTGGGTAGGGCTCTTTGGACAGGTCCGTGCCCCTACCCTAGGTGCGTAGCTTCATCATTAGCCCCCGAATGGATCGAGGTTTCGAGTGGGGAAAGAGTTGGAGAACTTTTCGACTGGCCCTTTGGGCTACGTGAGTGCTTCGTTTTGGGTCAATCGTCACGGATGACGTTGCCAACCTTTTTCAGTCGCCTTGATCCATTCCAGGCCTTTCGTCGAGTGAATTTCTTTGCTTGTGACGCACTGAGCGCCGGCACGATCGGGGTCTTCTGTTTTGACAAGTTGTTCTGTGGCCTGCGGATGTCGCAGGATTCGGGTTTTGGGAAGCGCGCGGGGCGGGAGCGGCCGCAGTAATCGGAAGCGATAAAGCGGAAGCTCCTCGATCCCCGCGTCGCCTTTTTCGCCACATACTGCACGCGCGTCTGTTGCGGGATTTGACTGGATAGCCTGGGCCTACCAGTCAGCCACTCGAAAGCGGTCCCTTATAAATCGCTGGTCGGGGTTTCCAAGCAGTGCGCTCTCTTCTCCTCCTTTCTTCCGCCTCTCTCGCTTCGCAAGTCCTTCCGCCACCTCCGTTCCCGCCCCAGCGCAGCAGGCCCGTGCGAGACCTCGCCGGCGACGATGACGAAGAGCAAGACCTCCGTTCTGGAGCGCGCGAAGAAGGCGGCGGCGGCGGGGAAAGGGAAGAGGTCAGCTCGGGGCGGATCCTCCTCTAGGACCGCTCTGCCCAAAGGTTGGATTCAGGGCGACTGGATGCCGTCGGTGCTCCGTCAAGAGGATCTCGATGACATGTTCGAGGGGGGAGTCATCCCCCACCAAGCCGCGCGTCTTCCGGGGGGAGAGATCGAACCTCAACCCCGTGATGGTGAGTGCGTGCTCCTAGCCACCCACATCGACCGAGGGTTTTCTCTGCCGCCCCATCCCTTTTTCCGGAGTTTCCTGAACTTCTTCGGAGCGCAGCTCCATCACTTCACTCCCAACTCCATCGTATACCTCGCCGCTTACATTTCCATGTGCGAGGCTTTCTTGGGTTGCCGCCCCCACTGGGGACTCTTCAAGCACATCTTTACCTGTCGCTCTCAATCGGTCAAGAAGGCCAAGTCGAGTGACGAGAGGACGCAGGTGATCCAGCTGTGCGGGGGCCTGGCGATCCAGGCGAGGGGGAAGAGTTGTTTTCCTTCCATCACTTTCCCGGAGTCGGTTCGTGGTTGGCAGGCAACCTGGTTCTACTGTCAAGACCAGGCGACCCCAGGGCAGTCGACTGGACTTCCTCCATTCTCTCTCGACCGAGCTGTAAAGCCCGCTTCTCTGAAAGTGTCGCCGGAGGAAAGGGCCCAGGTCAAAGTGTTGGCGGGTCGAGTGGTTGAGCTCGTCCGAGAGGGCGTGACTGGTATGGACCTGCTGGAGGTCTTCCTCCGGAGGCGTATCCAACCGCTCCAGGCCCGTGACCACCCGATGTGGCTGTACACGGGCCTCGACGACACCACTCGGGTCCACCCGGAGGAGGTCACCGACGAGATGCTGGAGGGGTGGCTGTCGAGCATTACGGGGAACAAAGACAACCCCCGAGGAGCCAGGAGGGTGGTTCCACTCGACAATTCGTACGAGGTGGACCAGGTATGTCTTTATGTTCCCGACTGAAATCTTGCTTTTTGCATTGGTCTTCTTTGAGTTGGTCGATTGACTTTCGTCTTGTCCATTGTTTTCCAGGCGACCACCGAGATGTACTCGACGCCCAACGAGGCTCAGGGGCTAACCGAGGAAGGGGAGGCGAGCGGAGGTGAGAGCGGGGACGACCAAGGCGAGTGGGAGTCTGACGGTGAAGGAGAGGGAGACGACAATGTCGACTCCAGCGAAGAGGAGGAGGAGGAGGCCGAACCCCCTCACCCAGAGGGGCGGTCCAAGCACACACACGACCACGCGGGAACGTGGCAAGGCGACTGCTTCTGTTGGGCAGTCGTCGAAACGCCCTCAGACCTCTTCTCCTACGCCGACTGGGAAGGTCCCCAAGCTCCCACGCACGACGCTGCCCAAGCCGCCCAAGGCTCTACCCAAGATGAAGATAGCTGTCCCTACCATTTCCGGGTAATAATAAGACTTCTTTTCCTTCGTCGACCATGGACAGATCCTTGGTCGATTCATTGAGCCAACCGACTGACTTTTGAGTTTTGCAGTGCTGCTACTTCTGAAGTCTCCGCCAAGGGCGATGACCAAGAGATGGAGGATGCTGTTACCTCCAACCCTGGTACGGTTACTGACGTTCTGTATTGAGTCGACTGATCATTTACTGCAACTCTGGTCGACTGAACTTTTCCTTTGTAGCCCCTCCTCATGTTATCGACCTTCCGGATGACGACGACAACGGTCCGTTGAGAGTGAGGAGGCACAAGAGGGCGTCGGCTGACAAGACCCCCCAATCCGCTCCGGCGTCCGAGGCCGTGGCTCGGGATGGTGGTGACGCCGCTCGGGCTTCTGTGACCTTCGCCGTTCCTCTGGCGAGTGCGCGGCCCTCGTTGTCGACTGCGGATCCGTCTTCACTTTTTGCCGCATACCCCGTCCCTGAGGACCAAGCGGCTGCTGCAAAGGAGGCTATACGCCAGGCGGGGATCATGATGGAGCAAGTGAAGATGGCTCGGGAGGCCAGCCAAGCAGCCTATGACGCGAGTTCGGCTCTTCAGAGCAACGTCCAGGTCAGTCGACTCAACACTTGGTCTGTTATGATATGCTGTTTGAAGAGTCTCTTTTCCGAAGATCTTTTGTATCTGTACACCCACTGGGTGTGTCTGCCAATCTTTGGACGAGTGGGGGCACGCTAAGTGCACCCACTGGGTGTAGTCCCCGAGACTACGGTGGACTGCTGGCAGTCGACTGTAGTCTTTACATTGTGTTGCTCTAGCTGTATTTCTTCACTAGGTTTGGTCGGTCCAGGTCGAGTGGAACTGTATCCGGTCGACTGCGGGCAGTCGACTTTTTCTCTCTTTCTCTGTTTTTTTAAACCAGTGGGGGCACGCTGAGTGCACCCACTGGGTGTAGTCCCCGAGACTACTGTCGAATGTTTTTGATTCGGCTGTGGTCTTAGAAACGTCACCATTGTCTCTTAGTTACTCGGAAGCAACTTATCTTGGACGTCTGTCGACTGATTTTTCTTTTACAGAAATCTTGCGAACTTGTAGCTCGCTATACTGAGTTGGAGAATCAGCAGATCCAGCTCAACCTTAACTTGAAGCTTGCTCAGGAGAACTTGAAGAAGGCGCAAGAAGAAGCAAAAGGTATGGCTGGTGAGGTTCTCCATTCTTAACGGGTGACTTTTCTTTCTCGTCCATTCTTGATGTTGGTTCCACTCGACGCGCCGCAGATAAACTGGAGGAAGCTCTGAAGAAGAAGGACCAAGATCTTGCAGAGGCATAGAAGGAGGCCTCGAGCAAAACGAAGCTCGCGGAAGAGAAACTGTCTTCGGTCGGAGCTCTTGAATAGGAGAACTCCAGACTGAAGACTGCCCTCGAGGCAGCTAATCGGGACGCCAGTCGACTGAAGAAAGAGAAGATGGCACTGCACGACAAGGCGGGTGAGCTGTCGGGGAAGGTAAAAGATCTGGAGGCTTATCTTGGTGGACTCGCCAAGAAGCTGTTTGTCATGCTCGAAGGTACTTATTCCAACCCGGCTGTCTTGTAGTTGTCGAGCTTGCGTACGGCCACTGTCTTACCCTTGAATCGTGTTTGCAGAATTCTGCCAGAACTTTGAAGAGGAGACCAGTCGAGTGGAACCAGGATTGGACCCTATTAACTCTCTCGTGAAGGACGAGGCTGCAATGAACGTGCTCCGTCTGGAGTCTCATACTGCCAGCGTCGTTGACTATCTGGCTCGGCTGAAAGTTGCGATGTCGCGGATCGACGCATCCCTCTGGCCTAGGACGACGCTTCAAAACGACCTCGAGTCTCTGATGGCTCGACTTAACGAAGTCCCAGGTTGAGTGGCGGAGTGGAAGAAATCTTCAGCTAGATGTGGTGCTGATGTCGCTCTGTCCCTGGTCCGCGTCCATTGCAAGGAGGCGCGAGAAGAAAAGCTGGCGGCCATCCAAGTCGCCAATACCAGGAAGCACAGCTTTCAAGACTTCATGGAGACCTTCATCGCTGCTGCTACCCGTATTGCCGACGGGATCGACTTGGACGAGTTCGTCGCCCCTTCCAGTCCTCCTCCTGAGGAGTGAAAAAACTTTAAATTTACCTCGGAATGCCGAGTGGATTTGTAACCGTTAAACTCTGCCTTAAATTTGCCTCGGGATGCCGAGTGGACTTGTAACAGTTATACTTTGCCGAGCCGAGGGCTCGAGTACTTTGAGGTCTGGGACCTTTTAGGCTTTATCTGAAATTGATTTCTCGTTGGACATCTTCATGGTTTGATTCGTCGAGTGGAACTTGATCTTCACTCGGAGTTAGCAGTCGACTCGCGGATTGGGTTGAGTCTTGTACTTAGGCGAGCACTGGGCTGTAGCTAAGCCTCCGAGTGGGAGGTTTGCTCTCCACTCGGTAGGGTTTTTAAACACTTAGGCGAGCGCTGGGCTGCAGCTAAGTGCTCGCCTAAGTCTCTAAGTGAGAGAACTTAGGCAAGTGCTGCACTGCAGCTAAGCCCCCGAGTGGGAGGATCGCTCTCCACTCGGTAGGATTTTTCCAAACTTAGGCGAGTGCCGGACTGCAGCTAAGTCTCTAGGTGAGAGAACTTAGGCGAGTGCCGGACTGCAGCTAAGCCCCCCGAGTGGGAGGATCGCTCTCCACTCGGTAGGATTTTTTCAAACTTAGGCGAGTGCCGGACTGCAGCTAAGTCTCTAAGTGGGAGAACTTAGGCGAGTGCTGGACTGCAGCTAAGCCCCCCGAGTGGGAGGATCACTCTCCACTCGGTAGGATTTTTTCAAACTTAGGCGAGTGCCGGACTGCAGCTAAGTCTCTAAGTGGGAGAACTTAGGCGAGTGCTAGACTGCAGCTAAGCCCCCGAGTGGGAGGATCGCTCTCCACTCGGTAGGATTTTTTCAAACTTAGGCGAGTGCCGGACTGCAGCTAAGTCTCTAGGTGAGAGAACTTAGGCGAGTGCTGGACTACAGCTAAGCCCCCGAGTGGGAGGATCGCTCCCCACTCGGTAGGATTTTTTCGAACTTAGGCGAGTGCCGGACTACAGCTAAGTCTCTAGGTGAGAGAACTTAGGAGAGTGCTGGACTGCAGCTAAGCCCCCGAGTGGGAGGATCGCTCTCCACTCGGTAGGATTTTTCCAAACTTAGGCGAGTGCCGGACTGCAGCTAAGTCTCTAAGTGGGAGAACTTAGGCGAGTGCTGGACTGCAGCTAAGCCCCCGAGTGGGAGGATCGCTCTCCACTCGGTAGGATTTTTTCGAACTTAGGCGAGTGCCGGACTGCAGCTAAGTCTCTAGGTGAGAGAACTTAGGCGAGTGCTGGACTGCAGCTAAGCCCCCGAGTGGGAGGATCGCTCTCCACTCGGTAGGATTTTTCCAAACTTAGGCGAGTGCCGGACTGCAGCTAAGTCTCAAAGTGGGAGAACTTAGGCGAGTGCTGGACTGCAGCTAAGCCCCCGAGTGGGAGGATCGCTCTCCACTCGGTAGGATTTTTTCAAACTTAGGCGAGTGTCGGACTGCAGCTAAGTCTCTAGGTGAGAGAACTTAGGCGAGTGCTGGACTGCAGCTAAGCCCCCGAGTGGGAGGATCGCTCTCCACTCGGTAGGATTTTTTCAAACTTAGGCGAAGCGGATTCGCAGCTAAGTCACCCACTGGGGGATTTCGTAAGCAAACAGGAGTGACAGCAATTATTAAAACACTCTTGCCTTTGATAAAAATAAACTGCAGCAATTTTTCTTATTACATCTCGTCCAAGGGAGAGCTCAAGTGTAAAAGGGGCGGAGTAGTTCCGCATCCAAGCTCGTGGCTCATCGACCTGGCGATCAACATTGTAGAGGTGATACGCTCCATTGTGGAGGACTCTGGTGATGATGAAGGGGCCTTCCCAAGTAGGAGCAAGCTTGTGTGGTTTCTGTTGATCCACTCGGAGGACCAAATCTCCTTCTTGGAAGGCTCAACTCTTCACATTCCGGGCGTGGAATCGACGCAAGTCTTGCTGATAAATGGTCGATCTGATCATGGCCACCTCCCTCTCTTCTTCTAGGAGGTCGACTGCGTCTTGCCGGGCCTGTTCTGCTTCATCTTCGGTGTAAAGCTCGACTCGGGGCGCGTTGTGAAGAAGATCACTTGGCAGAACCGCTTCGGCTCCATAAACCAGAAAGAATGGAGTTCTTCCAGTCGACCGGTTAGGGGTGGTCCTCAATCCCCACAGAACAGACGGAAGCTCGTCGACCCAAGCACCTGCCGCGTGCTTGAGATCACGCATTAGTCGAGGCTTTAGTCCTTTGAGAATCAAACCATTTGCTCTTTCAGCTTGTCCGTTCGACTGGGGATGGGCGACCGATGCGTAGTCGACTCGAGTGCCTTGAGAGGCGCAAAAAGCTCTGAACTTGTCTGAATCGAAGTTTGACCCATTGTCAGTGATGATGCTATGCGGGACTCCATATCTGAATGTTAGCCCTCTGACAAAACTGATAGCAGTTCAAGCATCAAGATTCTTGATAGGCTTAGCTTCAATACATTTGGTAAACTTGTCGACTGCCACAAGCACATGAGTGAAACCACTTCTGCCTGTTTTCAGTGGACCAACCATGTCTAGTCCCTAAACAGCAAAGGGCCAAACGAGTGGAATGGTCTTTAGGGCTGATGCAGGCTTGTGTGACATGTTGGAGTAGAACTGGCACCCTCCACACTTGTCGACTATCTCTTTTGCCATCTCATTTGCTCTAGGCCAGTAAAATCCCGCTCGGTATGCTTTAGCCACAATGGTCCGAGAGGACGCATGGTGACCACAGGTCCCCGAGTGGATATCGTCAAGGTTTACCTGACCTTCTTCCGGTGTTATGCACTTCTGACCGATTCCAGTCGCGCTTTCTCTATACAACTGCCCATTTATGACTGTGAAGGCCTTGGATCGGCGGACGATCTGTCGAGCCTCTTCCTCATCCTCTGGGAGCTCTTTCCTTAGGATATACGCGATGTACGGTATCGTCCAGTCGGGAGTGATTGCCAAGACTTCCATGATTAGGTCGACCACAGCAGGAACTTTGACTTCAGTCGGATCTGTGGCACTTTTCAGTTGTGGGGCTTCTTCTGTGAAAGGATCCTCCTGGACTGATGGCGAGCGGATGTGCTCCAAAAACACATTGCTGGGAATGGCTTCTCTCTTGGAGCCTATCTTTGCCAGATCATCAGCTGCTTGATTTTTCAGTCGGGAGATGTGATGAAGCTCTAACCCCTCGAATTTCTTTTCTAGCTTTCTCACTGCGTTGCAATAGCCAGTCATGGCCGGACTTCTGACGTCCCACTCCTTCATCACCTGATTAACCACCAAATCTGAGTCGCCATAGACCATGAGGCGACGAACGCCGAGTGAAATGGCCATGCGCAACCCATACAAAAGTGCTTCATACTCTGCTTCATTATTGGAGGAATCGAAGTGAATCTGGAGAACATATCTGAGCTTATCTCCTCGGGGGGGGGGGGGATACTAGAACTACTCCAGCACCGGAACCATTCAGCATCTTAGATCCATCGAAGAACATGGTCCAGTGCTCCGAGTGAACTTGAGTCGGAAGTTGCTGTTCAATCCACTCGGCGATGAAATCCACGATTGCTTGGGACTTGATAGCCTTCTTTGCTTCAAACTTGATATCTAAGGGAAGGAGTTCAATCGCCCATTTGGCCACTCGACCAGTTGCATCTCTGTTATGCAGAATCTCTGACAGTGGGGCGTCGCTGACTACTGTAATGGAGTGGTCAGAGAAGTAATGTGCAACCTTCTTCATGGTCATGTAAATCCCATATACAAGCTTCTGGTAGTGAGGGTATCTTTTTTTTGAAGGGGTCAAAACTTCAGACAAATAATAGACTGGGCGCTGAACTCTGAAGGCCTTTCCTTCTTCTTCCCGCTCGACCGTAAGTACTGTACTGACAACTTGTCATGTGGCTGCAATGTAAAGCAGCAGAGGCTCTTTGCTGATTGGGGCAGCGAGCATCGGCTGGGTGGTGAGCAGAGCTTTGAGCTCTGCAAATGCTGCGTCAGCTTCTGGAGTCCACTCGAACTTGTCAGACTTCTTCATCAGTCGGTAAAGAGGCAACGCCTTTTCACCGAGACGAGAAATGAATCGACTTAGAGCAGCCAAGCAGCCTGTAAGCTTTTGGACATCGTGCACGCGTACAGGACGCTTCATCCGGAGTATGGTGCCAACCTTTTCAGGATTGGCATCGATCCCTCGTTTGGAAACGAGAAAACCGAGTAACTTTCCACCTGGAACTCCGAACGTGCACTTTGATGGGTTGAGCTTGATATCATACCTCCTGAGGTTGGCAAAGGTTTCAGCAAGGTCAGCCCGCAGGTCGGAACCTTTCCGTGACTTGACCACAATATCATCCATGTATGCCTCCACATTCCGACTGATTTGAGTGAGTAGACACTTCTGAATCATTCTCATGAACGTGGCTCCGGCGTTCTTGAGGCCGAACGGCATGGTGACGTAACAGAAGCATCTGAATGGAGTGATGAAAGCTGTTTTGATCTTGTCGGGTCCATACAGACGGATCTGATGATACCCGGAATAGGCATCTAGAAAAGACAATCTCTCGCATCCCGCAGTCGAGTCGACTATTTGGTCGATGCGAGGGAGGGGAAAATGATCTTTCGGGCAGGCCCGATTGATATGTTTGAAATCAATGCACATGCGAAGTGACTTGTCCTTCTTGGGGACCATGACAACATTGGCGAGCCACTCGGAATGGTAGATCTCTCGGATGAACTCCGCTGCTAAGAGCCGAGCCACCTCCTCGCCGATAGCTTTCCTCTTCTGGGCGGCGGACCGTCGAAGATGTTCTTTCATGGGCTTGAACTTCGGGTCGACTCGTAGACGGTGCTCAGCCAGCCCCCTGGGAACTCCAGGCATGTCAGAAGGCTTCCATGCGAAGACGTCCCAGTTCTCACGAAGGAACTGGATGAGCGCTTCTTCCTATTTGGAGTCGAGCGTCGTCGAGATGTGAGTCGGAGCAGCGTCGGGGTCGGTCGGGTGAATGTGAGCTGTCTTAGTTTCACTGGACGACTGAAAAGCAGATTCTGAAGCAGGCTTCTTGGCTCGAAGCAATTCATTCGGATCAGCAGTCTTCTGGTACTCTTGCAGCTCAACAACTGCCATCTGAGCGTCAGCAATCTTCGATCCTTTCTGAAAACACTCCTCAGCTTTCTTCCTATTGCCGGTAACGGTGATCACGCCTTTGGGGCCAGGCATCTTCAGTTTGAGGTACACGTAACATGGCCGAGCCATGAAGCGTGCGTAAGCTGGCCTGCCCAGAATGGCATGATAGGCACTTTGGAAGTCAACAACCTCGAATGTCAACTTTTCCTTGCGGTAATTCTTTGAATCGCCGAAAACCACATCGAGAGCAATCTGTCCGAGTGACACGGCCTTCTTCCCAGGAATGACTCCGTGGAAGCTCATGTTACTGGTACTGAGTCTAGACATCGGAATGCCCATCCCTTTCAATGTTTCAGCATATAGTATGTTCAAGCCGCTGCCACCATCCATCAGGACTTTGGTCAGTCGAGTGCCTTCGACAACTGGGTCGACCACCAAAGCTTGCCTCCCAGGGGTGGCAATGTGCGTAGGGTGATCGGACCGGTCGAAGGTGATGGCAGTCTGCGACCATTTCAGATAACTGGGTGTCGCCGGAGCAACCATGTTCACCTCACGGTTAATGACTTTCAGTCGACTTTTGCTCTCGACATCAGCAAAAATCATCAGGGTGGAATTGATTTGGGGGTATCCATCATCACTGTCTTCCTTGTCCCTGACTCTGTCCGACTCTTTTTCCTTATCCTTGGGCTGTTTGCCCTGAAACTGCTGGATCAGGAGCCGACACTGTCGAGTGGTATGCTTTGGGTAAATAAAATTACCCTCTTCATCTTTCTTGGTGTGGATGTGACATGGTAGATCCAAAACATCGTTTCCATCCTGATCCTTGACTTTCTTGGGCTTCCAGGTGCCCTTGGGTTTTCCCTTGAAGTTTCCTTGGGCTACGGCCAGGGCCTCCCCAGGAGCGGCTGGCTTGGCCTTCCGCTTCTGTTTCCGACTGGAGTTTCCTCCGGTTTCTTGGGCGGCTGCCTTGTGCTTTCCACTCCGGAGTCGGTCCTCGTCTTCACCATTAGCGTACTTGGTGGCAATCTCCATCATCCGATTCAGAGACATCTCTCCAGTTCGACCGAACTTCAGATTCAACTCTCTGTATTTAACGCCCTCCTTGAAGGCACAAACTGCTTGATGGTCTGGCACATTCTCGACTGAGTGATGCAGTGTGATCCACCTCTGGATGTATTCCCTCAGAGTTTCATTCGGCTTCTGCACGCAAGACCGCAACTCTGTAAGGCCTGCGGGTCGCTTGCATGTTCCTTCAAAGGTTGTGATAAACACTCGGGAGAGGTCCTCCCAGGTGTAAATACTGCTGGGCGCCAACTGATTCAGCCACGCTCTGGCTGAGCCCTCTAACATGAGAGGCAAATGCTTCATGGCCACCTCATCATTGCCACCGCCAATCTGGATAGCCACTCGGTAATCTTCGAGCCAAGTGTCAGGCTTAGATTCGCCGGTGAACTTGCTGATTCCAGACGCCAGCCTGAAATTGGGAGGAATCAATGCGGCTCTGATGGCTCGACTGAAACACTCCGGCCCTGAAGCACATGCTCTGCTGCTGGCAGGCGCATCTCTGTTGTGGCCCTCTCGATGAGCTCTGTTCCTGTCAACCAAACCTTGAACGAGGATGGATCTCGCATCAAAGCCCGGGTCTCTGGGGTCGATTGGAATCCTCTGCCCAACACTATGAGGGCGTCTGTCATCTTGCCGTCGAGGCGCATATGACCCACTCCTCGGGGGAGGGGTTGGCACTCGACGTCGATCATCACGGTCGAATCGGTGATCATACTGCTCATTCTTCCTGTACTGATCATGCCGGTCACCATGTCCCTCACGCCTCGGGGGCGATCTCGGGCTGTGAGCCGACTCGACTGTATCCGTCGCGACGGATCGACTATGGATCCTGTTCCACGACTGAGAGACAGCAGAATTC